>NW_020671948.1:0-1607 GCF_002925995.2 Terrapene triunguis | reverse complement strand
TTTCTCCACGCGGCTAACGCGCCCGGCAGGTCCTGTGTTTCCTCCCCAGGTGATCAGCTGGGTGGGCTGAGCTCTGCCCGTCCTGCCCTGGCAGCCATTTCTCCAGCCCAGGGATCATTTTTGGCTCTTTTCTGCCCGCTGGACAATTTTTCCACGTCCCCACAGCCGGACACGGGGAAAATCCCCTCCCTGCCCCTGCCCCCCACTCCTCTGTTTGTCCCACCCAGGATCCCATGAGCCCTGCATGTCCCCGCATCACCCTGGGAGCTCGGGTGTGGCTTGTGACCCCTAGATCCTGCCCAGAGCCTGGCTCTGCAGGGTGCAGCCCCCGGGCTGCAGGTGGGGCCTGCGTCCCTCCAGCTGTAACTGTCCATGGGGCTGGATAAAATGCATTTGCTTTGCCTGGGCCCAGCTCACACTGTAGCACGGCCCTGGCCTCACTGGGCAGAGAGTGCCTAAGCTGGGCACTCACAGGGCAGCTGCAGCTGGGGATGCTGGGCACCCGGTGCCCCCTCCCAACTCAGAGCTTGGGGGCGGGGGATGGGATTCAGCGAGAGATCTGCCCCGGGGCTAACCCCGCTGGCTTCAGCACCATCCCGCTGGGCTCCACCATGGTCGAGCTCCCCCTGCCTGGGGCACCAGGCTGGGGCACGGGGCCAGGAAATGCAGCGGGCGGGAGGTTGCCTTACCCAGCGCAATGGGGCGAGGGGGAGTGACATTGATGTGGCCAATCGAGAGCGTGGGCAGAGGGGGGTTATTTATTCAGGCCACAGTCACGTCCCCTGAGCAGCAGAGAGGGGCCAGGGCCCAGGGTGAGATTAACAGGGGGCTGCTCTGTCCTGCAGACGGAGTCCCCAACGCTGCCGCCCTGAACGCCGCCAAGAGGCTGATCCAATGCGCCGTCAACAGGGGCTCCCTGAGCCGCAGCTACACCCTGAAGGGGCATCGCAACGTGACCCCGACCAGCTGCCCCGGGAACGCCCTCTACAGCGTCATCAGCCGGTGGACCAGGTTCAAAGCCTGAGTCCCTGCAGCCTCAGGGCAGCCCCTGCGCCCATCACTGACCCCGCCCGCGGCTTCTGCCTGCCCGAGCAGCACCTCCGCCCCCCAGCAGGGGGCAGCCTCCCGCTTCTCGCCCACCCGCCTGGGAAGGACCCGTCGAGTGGTTCGCAGAGTCCCACAAAGGGGTTTTTAATTCAAGTGCAATTTGCCTCTAACCCAGCGCCCCTGCGGCTTAGCACTTGCTTTGCTTGGGAGCTACTGAGCAGTGACAATAAACCAGCTTCTAGCACGTGAAAAGTTGAAGCGCCGTGAATCATTTCATCTCCTGTTAAACCATAACCACCTCCCGCCGCTGGGCTGGGCTGGGAGAGCTCAGAGGGTGAGATTATGGTCTGTCAGAGTGGCACTAAGAGGCCCCACTACGCTAGGTGCTGTACACACAGAGCATGAGACAGACAGTCCCTGCCCTAAAGAGCTCACAGTCTAACTAGACACAGGGTGAGAGGGGAAACTGAGGCACAGGGAGGGTAAAGGGTTTTGCCCAAGCTCCCAGGCCAGTCAGTGGCAGAGCAGGGAACACACCCCATGGCTGCAGTCCAGTGCTC
>NW_020671947.1:0-1297 GCF_002925995.2 Terrapene triunguis | reverse complement strand
TATTCCATCACTGCTACAAGCCTGAACCAAGAACTTTATATTACTGTATGTAATTGGTTACCTTAACCAATTTTTGCTCTCATCTATATTTCTTTCTTTCTATGAATAAACCTTTAGATTTTTGGTTCTAAAGGATTGGCAAGAGCGTGATATGTGGGTAAGATGTGATTTGTATATTGACCTGGGTCTGCGGCTTGGCCCTTTGAGATCAGGAAAACCTTTTTTCTTTTACTGGGACATTAGTTTTCATAATCATTCATCCCCATAAGGAGTGGTGCTGGTGGTGATACTGGGAAACTGGAGTGTCTGAGGATATTGCTTATACAACTTCTGGTTAGCCAGTGGGATAAAACCGAAGTCCTCGCTGTTTGGCTGGTTTGGTGCGTTAGTAATAAAGGACACAGCCGTGGGCTGTGACTGCCCTGCTCCAAGCAATTTGTCCTGAACTGATACTCTCAGTGGTGTCCCGCCAGAGGCCGCATTGTTACAGCAGGTCAGCCCAGTCCCCAGGCTGCTCTAAACTCTGCTGTGGTAGGGTGAGAACAGGCCAGTGACTCAAACCCCTGTAACTGGCTCCTTGCCATCCTCAGTCTCTACAGCGCAGGGGGGAAGCTCTGCTGGCACAGCAAAGAATCCAGCAGGCCTGTCACCACTCATGTGACTGGAAGGCTGGTTCTGTGCTCCAGACACTGCTCTGTGACTCAGGACTACTGAATTTGATTCCCTTTCCATGTGTCACCGTGGCCAAGCCATTGGCTTTCTTTGAGCCTCTACACAGATGGATAATAGCCCTGCCCTGCCTCACAGCAGTGGCAGGAGGATAAATACATTCCAGCTTCTCAGATACTCTGAGACCCAAAGATCAGGGCTATCTCAGGGTTCCACAGAGCAAGACCTCTGACATTGGTCTATAAAAGTCTTCTTATCACAGCCTCCTGTGCCAGCTGGCTTCTGGGAAGCCCTGTGATTCCACCACCTTTGTGTCTGTGGCAGATGTGGGGGTGCTCGGGGCTGAGAGTGAGGGGTAAGTATTGGATTTCTGAGGGGAGTGATTGAGTGTCACAGGGATGCCAGGAGTTTCAGCACAGTCACCTGATCAGTATTTGCAACCTGTTGAGGCTTAATGGGTCTAACTGCCAAACAATGGAGCAAGTGTCACTGGGACCTCATCTTAGACGTCTGGCTCAGAGGAAGCAGTCTCAGGACAAAGGTCAGTCATGGACATGGCTGAGTACTATGGTGACTGGTCTCAGGCTCACACAGGTTTCAGCAAAGGCTGCTTCCACAAGAAAGGGCC
>NW_020671946.1:0-1810 GCF_002925995.2 Terrapene triunguis | reverse complement strand
ATATCCCATCGACCACTTCCTCTCCATCCACTGGTCCTGCAGTTCTGTCAAGCACAGCAATCAAACTGTCAAAGCACTTCTCTGTGATTAGAGCACGTTCTCTGTGTCCTCTGCTTGGGGCTCTCACAATACCTTCCCTCCTATATAAAACACAGTAAACAGTGTGGACGGTATTGCTGGCTGTGAAGTCCCCATGATCAGGATTCTGCTGCGGGATGAGAACAGGAAGTCTTAGGATTCTTTCTTCAGCTCATTTCTGGCACGTTCTGGCTGACGGTTTAGCTGCGGTTTTGTAATCCAGGCAGGACGGTCGGGGTTTGTAACTGATATTTCCATCCTTCCCTGGGTAATACGTGTATTAAAACTGGTGCCAGGCAGAACTGGGCAGCAGGGCGTTCATACCACTTGCTTCTCTATCAGTCAGTTGCTGAAATGCTAGAAGTTTTGGACGTGTCCTTTAATACTCCCCTATTAACTTGACTGATCCTTGAGTCTTACTACTTATTATTATTATTATTTATTATTGTTACACCTTAATCACAAATTCATGTTTTGCCCAGCCGAATTTCCCCCCTCAGCCTAAGGAGTGCTTCTTGCATGTGCCCCCCTGGGGTTTAGGTGAAATGCAGAATTGTATTTGATTCAAAGTTTGGATGTTGATGATTGAATCTGGCCAATAGTTTGCAAAGTTTGTCAACTCCGTGTGTGACTTTTGGCAATTTACTTTATCTCTATGGGCCTCAGTTCCCCATCTGCCACTAGCGATCCTTTCTTTCTCCCACTCTTCGTCCTTATTGCCTGTTTAGACTGAATGCTCATAAGGGCAATGACTCTCCCATCCTATGGCTGTGTACAGCACTTAGCATAACTGATCTTGGTTGGTATGTGCAGGTGCTAGTGTCATATGAAATAAGACTGAGGCACATGGCAGTGAAGAATTCAGCCCCCAGTCTTTAGTTTCTGGCGCTCTATTAAATAGTGGTTGCTCTAAGGGTCCCATTGCAGCTCTGTTGCAGCCCTAAGGTTTAGCACTGCTCAGCCAAGGCGCCTGCAAATGTAACCCACACACCCCCTGAGTGCCACTAGATGGGACAGAACACCACACCCAGGAGGTGTGTGGGTTACACAAACATTTGCAGTCTCATTCTTGCAGGTGCATCTGTAACAAGATGTTACTTTTGGAGCTGTCGGGTGTCTCCGTGCTTTCTCCGTGCAGCTCTCCAGCACAAACTGGAGCACTGACCCCTGTTTATCACAAGACTCCTGCTTAATTGAAATTTGGGGGGTTCCTCTTGGTTTGTCCTCACAGGCTCCTCCGTCTGCAGCACAACCTGGCCTTGGGAAACTGACCAGCACTTATCCCTCATAGCAGTCCAGGTCCTTCAAGCAGCCTCTTTCTCCAGACCTCGCCGGCATATCTTCCCTGTATCCCTAGTCCGACAGAGCTGGAGAGCAGCTACCTTTTACATAGGCAGCCAGCACATCTTCCCTGTGTCCCCACTCCCCAGATCCTGGAATCCAGCCCCTCCCTCCAGGGCCAGCCAGTATTGATGCCAATACAATCCTCACTGCTCATATGGTCCCCACAACCATGCCATGCAGCAGGCTCCTCCACAACTCCCCAGCTCTCGTCCCTGGAAGAGCGAGGGAGCTGCCCCTGCAAGTCTTGAACTCTGTTTCCAGAGTTTGGAGGATCCAGAGCACAGAGATCGTCGCCTCGGATTTCAGGAATCCCCACTTTTTTCCATAGAGCTTTGTGTGGCCTCCTGAAGCCTTCAGCTAATGAGACCCCTAGTTTGCATGAAATGCT
>NW_020671945.1:0-2226 GCF_002925995.2 Terrapene triunguis | reverse complement strand
AATATTGACTACTCTAATGAATCTCACTTGAAATGAAAACTTATTTACTGAATACTCAAAATTGAGTCCCAACCTTCCTAAATGGCTGGTCTCATGCTTTCCAGAAAAGTTATGACCCGGCACTTTCTCCATAATTAGTTAATAAATACTCTCCTTGAGCTATAGGTCTCTTCAGTGCCTGTAGATTTACACAGGTGTGGCAGAATTTGGCTACTTGCCTCTAGGATCTGTTGAAGAAATAGCAGGAAACTTTTGGATCCTGCATAAGGAAAAATGGGCTATGTGAGACTTCAGCTTGGGGAATCCTGGATTGTTGGGGGCTCTCTGACCAAACGACAGCACTGAAGTTGAGTCCAAGTATTTAGGCAGACAGGGCAATCAGCTGAAGGATTGTACATAAATGGATACTGTGCCAGTACATAGCTGACGCCTAAAACTCATTTTCATTCTCTGCCCTCTCAGACTGAGGCTGTCAAATCAGTGCCAAGTTAGACAAGTTTATAATATGTATTATGTACCTTGGAACTTGGAGGGTGCTAATTCCACTCAATTTAACAGTGTTACTTTGGAGGACAATTTATTCTAACCTAGAGCGAAATGCCGATGCATGAATCAGCTGGTTTAAATCTGTCACAGGAAGAAATTAAATAAATAATTTTCTCCCTTAATTCAAGATTTTTAGTGACTTTTAGGCAGTGAGGGGGACACAGGAAAAAACAAACAAGCCAGGAATATCTGGAAATTAAAACTCCTTTCCAGTGGATGCTTTCCCCATGGTAGAATGAAGTTTTACGGCTAAGTTGCTGGACTATGACTCTGGAGATATCGGCTCTATTCTTTGCTGTGCTGCGGCCTTCCTGTCTTTCTGTCTTGGTTTCCTATCTGTAAAATGTGACTCTTACTTCACTAATAAATGAATGTTTAAGAACTTTGGACATAAAGTTTTATAGAAGTTCAAAGGAATATTAATAGAGCAAAGTGAAACATTCACAGTGAATAACGTCCTTGACAAATATAGCTTCTCTTTCTGGTCAGGTGTTGTCCTGTAATTTAGTCATTATTAAGATGTGAGGTGTGTGTGTGTGTGTGGGTGTATGTATCCAGCATTTCTTTTTATCATAACTGTACACATTAAACATGAAGAGTTTGCTTATGATCAGTTCTGAGCTGCATTAATTGTGATTGGTCACATAAGCCCTCAGATATTGTTTCTCGGCCCTGACTGGATGAGCACAACTCTTACAGTTGGGAGGAAGGTATTTGAATAGCTCTGTGAGAAGTAACAGATGAGGGAATTTTAGAACATTTAAATCCTTTTCCTTTCTAGGCCCAGGAGCGGCGCCAGGGTTTTTGGCACCCTAGGTGGGGGTCCTTCCGCGCTCCCGGTCTTCGGTGCACTTCGGCTGCGGGTCCCGGAGCGAGTGAAGGACCCGCCGCAGAATTGCCACCGAAGACCCAGAGCGTGGAAGGACCCCCCGCCGCCGAATTGCTGCCCCCCCAAATCCTGGTGTCCTAGGCGACTGCCTAGGTCACCTAAATGGAAGCGCCGGCCCTGTCTAGGCCATACATGACTTCTCCAGGGCATTCCTAGAAAAGTAGGCTATGGTAAGATATACTGGCCGTGCATCCAGCTCATATTTAACTTATTGTCATCACGTCCACATAAAGTAACTGCCTATCTGTGTGCAACTCTAGCAGCAAAGGATGAAGTCAGATTCTTCTTGGGCTCATTAGGGGTTTAGTCCACACTCCTGTGTCGAGCAGTCAAGTGGTGTGTGCAACTGTGTAAAATACACCACTTCTGGAGAAAATATGCACCATTGAAATTAGAATGAATGGTCTATCATTGATCACACATGCTTTTAAAGAGCATGCAATAGTACCGTATTTGTTTAATTTTTCTCGGCTCCAGCATATAGGGAAATGGCACAATCAGTCAAAACTCTGAAGTCGCTGGGAGTTAGCCTGAGTAAAAATTGAGGATGTTAGGGTTTGAGCCTCATATTTTAAAATAAACCTTGCTAAAGATGTTTTCTTTTTTCTTGTTACTTAATTACATATGCTGGTTCATTCACAGTAGACCACAGTAGAATATAAGAATGGCCATACTGGGTCAGACCAATGGTCCATCTAGCCCAGTATCTTGTCTTCCGACAGTGGCCAGTGCTTCAGAGAGAGTGAACAGAACAATTATCGAGTGAGCCATTCCCTGTTATCCAGTCCCAT
>NW_020671944.1:0-2933 GCF_002925995.2 Terrapene triunguis | reverse complement strand
CTCCGGGGTACTGGATGTGACCAGCGTTCTCAGAGTGACAAGAGGGCCGCTGCTTTTGCTTATTAATGGCAGGCAGGAGTCTGCTGCGTGTCTGGGAAACCGGGAGGTCAGCAAAGGAGTGATGGGAGCATAGGGGCACAGGAGACAGACACTTACATTCCACAAAGCCCTGTGGAAACAGAGGGATGCTGTTCATGACCATGGTCCGTCCTCAGGGGCTGAGAGAGAGCCAGGCGACAGTCCCAGCTATTTTAGAAGTTTAATTTTAAAATAACTATTGTCTGGCTTGTGTTTTCTTGAGCTTCCCCACTCCCAGGCTTTGCTGTTATCAAATGAACATTTCCTGCTACTGACCACACATGCCAGTCAATCTACGTCTGGCATGTGAGCTGGGGATGACAGCTCTTGCTCCCGGCTGCTGGGACCAGGCTGAGCTGGAGGATCCGGGACACAAGATCAGGGCCGGCTTTAGGAAGTGCGGGGCCCAATTCGAACAGTTTTGACGGGGCCCCGGCAGGGATGACTAAAAAAAAAACCCATGTAAAAAAACACGCAGGGCTCATACTCATCGGGCGGCGCTCTGAGTCTTCGGCGGCGGGTCCTTCACTCGCTCCGGGTCTTCGGCGGCACTGAAGGACCCGCCGCCAAAGTGCCGTCAAAGACCCGGAGCGAATGAAGGACCCGCCGCCAAAGTGCCGCCGAAGACCCGGCGCGCCGCCGGGTGAGTAAAAATTAAAAAGGCGCCTCTAGCCAGGGAAGGGATTCTCGGCCACTTGCCCCTCACTCTGGGCGGCCCTGCCACTGGGCCCTCTTAGGCGCGGGGCCCGATTCGGGGGAATTGGTGGAATTCGCCTAAAGCCGGCCCTGCACAAGAATCACCCCAAAGCACACTGTGGAAGTACTATTTCCCCTGACTCCAAGAGGTGAAAAACCATGAGTCAGCGTTGTTCCTAGGAGACCAGTCACCTGGACTCAGTAACAGGGTCTCCCTACAGGAAGGCTGTAGAGACAATAGATTGGACTCTGTTCCTTCTACTGTGCAAATGGCTGAAGCCAGCCTTACTTAATGGCATGTCTACAGCCTTGAAGTGATGAAGAATTGGGCGTGCACACAGGGCAGAAGCATAATTTGATTTTCATTTTAGGCTAATGAGCTCTAAGGACTAGCATGGGACCTCAGGAGCTCATTTCCTCTGTGAGCACAGATGGACTGGAGTCCATTCCTCTTCTCGGGCAATACGGTAGTTGCCTGCATCAAGCCCATGAAGTGCCATCTTCATCCCAGATAACTCAGAGCGGCCCTTATGTTGAGTGATCCAGAGATGTTTTCCTTCAGAGTTACCAGACATGTGTTAACATTTCTTATCAGGATTAGCTTGGTGACATTGTAACATGTAATTTACCTGCCCACCCTTGAGACAAAGATCTTGTTGAGTCATGCACGTGCTGTAACAGACAGATATTGCACCATAAAAGGCTACATTACAAGGTGACTCTGCAGGAGGAGATTTGCTGAATTCACTTGCAAATTATCACCATGGTGCCTATGCAATTGCAGCTGGCTAGAAGGCTCTTGCTGCTCACCCCATGGACTGAACCCCAGTATTCAAGAGGAGGGGTGAGCTGCTCTCAGATGGGCTGCATATGGAGGAGCCCCTGCCTGGCCACACGAAAGGTGTGAGGATCGGCGTTTCTTGTTGGCAAGGCTTTCAGTTCCGCAAGAGGATTGTGGTAGAGGTGGTTTAGTGGTCAGAGCCACTTCAGATACTGAATAGACACTGCACTGCCCCATAGCGAGTAAAGACTTTTCACCCATTGGATAATGGGATCCTAACAGTCCTTGTTAGTACAGAAATAACTGAGGGCCAGACCACGTGCCCCCTGCAGACCCACACACACTCTGCAAAGGGGGGCCGAGCTAAGGTGCCCACTCACATTCCCAGAATACCGGAGATGCTCTGCCCCCACCAGTGCGGCCTAGAGGGTGAGGTCCCACCAACAGGGGCGGAGCGGCACAGTGGAGCCCCCCCGTCCAATACCAGGGGTAACCTGGTCCAACTTTGTCTGAGTCCCGGTCACCGGCCAGGAGACGAACCCTGGAAAAGCAGGGCTGTGGAGTTTAACACCAGACAAGTGGCCTGCCTAGGTTCAGCTCTCACTGCAGCACCACCACCCCCTGCCTATGTGATATTAAATAAAATATACCGAGGTATACCTATCTATTAGAACTGGAAGGGACCCTGAAAGGTCATTGAGTCCAGCCCCCTGCCTTCACTAACAGGACCAAGTACTGATTTTACCCCAGATCCCTAAGTGGCCCCCTCAAGAATTGAACTCACAACCCTGGGTTTAGCAGACCAATGCTCAAACCACTGAGCTATCCCTCCATCCCTGATGGGGTACAAGGTGAGCTAGAGATGCACATTTCCCCTGCCTGCAGCTCTGCAGAAATTAGTCAAAGAGAGTGCAGTCTCAGCCTGTTCTAGGGGACTAGGCAACCGGCAGCAGGGGGTGGGAAGTTCTAGGAACCATAGACAGTTGCATCTCCATGACTAGGGGACAGGCTTCAGAGCCTTTACTCTGGGGGAGTGGGATGTTCACACATAGATTCATAGATTCTAGGACTGGAAGGGACCTCGAGAGGTCATCGAGTCCAGTCCCCTGCCCGCCTGGCAGGACCAAATACTGTCTAGACCATCCCTGATCGACATTTATCTAACCTACTCTTAAATATCTCCAGAGATGAAGATTCCACAACCTCCCTAGGCAATTTATTCCAGTGTTTAACCACCCTGACAGTTAGGAACTTTTTCCTAATGTCCAACCTAGACCTCCCTTGCTGCAGTTTAAGCCCATTGCTTCTTGTTCTATCCTTAGAGGCTAAGATGAACAAGTTTTCTCCCTCCTCCTTGTGACACCCTTTTAGATACCTG
>NW_020671943.1:0-2208 GCF_002925995.2 Terrapene triunguis | reverse complement strand
GTCTCTGTACACAGAGAGCTGTTACCCTTCCCTTCATAGTTATGACAGTCTTTAAGGTGCCACTGGACTCCTCGTTGTTTTTGTTGCTAGATGTAACATTCAAGATAGATAGATAGATAGATAGATAGAGTACCTTTATAACTGGCTGATCGGGAATCTCCATTCATTCAGATCTTCCATCTCAGATGGTTGGAGAAGACATTTCACTTCTTAATGTGTGTACATGTTCCTGCATCTTCTTCAATTAAGCTGATTGTTGGCTACATCAGTGTATCTTACTATCCTATGTGGCCCCCATTATTGGAGTAGTCAAACATCTCACAATTATTCATGGATTTTATCCTCACAACCCCTCTGAAAGCTTGCCCTATGCAATGCCATTCTGGTTTGGTTTGGCTTCCTAGATCTATATAAGCTCTCCTCCTCAATTGGCTTCATTTGCTTTCTTCATTCATTCTGCAAGGAGCATTATTATCCATGTCTAAACACAGCTGGCTGTGCCATCTGATTTATATATTCCTCCAGGTATTTTTTTTCACATGGCACCTGGGATGCATTCTCCAGAGGCTGAAAAGAAAAGTTCTGCAACATTATAGTGAAAAGAAGAATTCTTCAAGGCCTAATTTGAGCTCCCTCACACCAATTCCACACCAGACTTCTTCTCAATTCACCCCATGGTTATGTGGAACAGCTATCTACAGTTATGAGTGGGTTAATGAGATAACAGCTCATTGGCTATTTTGGAAGGTAGGTTCTTGACTGCAGGAAAGCTGTAGGTTGCAGATACCACTACACCTTGGAGACTATTGTGATAGAGTTATGCCTTGTCGCAAACTCTTGCAATTTTGTCACGAGTCTCATGCTATTTACATAAAGCCCCAGCTCCTGGAGGCACATGGTTAGGTGACAATCCCAGCTTTCACTAAAAACAAACAACAAAACATTTGTAGCCTTCCTGGTTGTAGAAAAAGCTTGAAAAAGTAACTCCTAATGACTTCTACACTAGAAGGCAAATAATACGCACCTAAAAATTGTTGTTATTTTTGAAAATCTCATGATTTGGGAGGCCTGTCTCATGATCCTGGAATTGTTAGGGTTGGTGATCCTGGTTATGTAATGTATAAATACTAATGAACTGAGTATTAAATACCCTAAGAAAAACAGCAAACTGACTTTATTGAAGCCTCTTTATGATAGTCCCCATCCTGGTAGTATCTAAGCCGCTCACAATCTTCACAAAGGGATAGAGTCGTTGTAATGCTCACAACACCTAACTTCTAGGCACCTAGAAAATCACAGGAACAACTCTGTGATCTACAAAGTCTGAACTAGGTGTCTGGGTAGTCTATACAATGTATGGAGAGAGAAAGACACCTTACAGTGTGATCCACAAAAGCACGTACACTAGGCGGGAAGATGCCTAAGTTAAGTGATGGGAGCATCCTTAGCTGTGCTCTTAGTCTCATGGAGATAGCTGCCTGAGTCCAGGCTGCGTGGAGGTGCCTCTCTCTGCTTGAGATTCACAGCCAGGAGCCCCTCTCCTGGTAACAGGCAGCTTGGGCACCTCAGTTGTTTCTTGTGACACTGAGCTAGGTGCCTGCCTCACTACCCACAAAATGTCTGGAGCAGGAGGGATGGAGCCGTCGCTCACCTTATAACTTTTAGCCCAGTTGTTAGAACACTGACGTGGGATGTGGGGGACCCCCGTTCAATTTCCACCTCTCCCTGAGGGTGAGACGGGATTTGAAGAGGTCTCTGCCAGCTTCCAGGAGAGTGTGCTAATGGCTGAGCTGTGAGGTACCCTGACAGAGGACTCCCTTGGTCTCTCCTGTTTAGGGTGACCAGATAGCAAGTGTAAAAAATCGGAAGAGGGGGTGGGGGGTAATAGGTGCCTATATAAGAAAAAGCCCCCAAAATCAGGACTGTCCCTATAAAATCGGGACATCTGCTCACCCTACTCCTGTTGAAGGTATTCCATCATGGATACCCGACTAAGTGGGTCTACCACCTCCCAGGGGGTACCCTATGCACCAAGCTGCAGAGACGTTCTCATCTCTCTCTCTCTCTCTCACCCAATATCTACATTAGAATATCCATAGCCCCGTGGTTATGGCACAAATCTCAAACACAGGAAACATTCATGCAAATCCTTTCCCCCCTCAGCATGAGAATCATAGACTCATAGAAGATTAGAGTTGGAAGAGACCT
>NW_020671942.1:0-2374 GCF_002925995.2 Terrapene triunguis | reverse complement strand
GTGAGAATCTGCATTCTTGGGGCTCATTCATCCCTCCCCAAAGGAACACCACGGGGGTGGGGGACTGAGGCTGGGGAGTCAGGATGTGGGGCGTGGTCATTCCATCCCCCACAGAATGGGTCCCCCACTCGAAGAAAGAGACTCGAGGGGACAATTCCTCCCTGGCAGTGGCTGCATTACCAAGGGTTCTGGGAACAGAACCATCAGGTCCGATCCACTCGCGGTTCCATGTCTTGCCACCACATCTCAGCAGCGAGGGAAAGTGGGTTTCCCTCCGTTAGGGAGAGTGAAGGGACTGACGGTTTCTAACTGCAGGAGGGCACGACTCTTGGAGAGATGTGCTGGCTGGCGCATACACCCAGCCCTGTTCCTAGAATCATAGAATCATAGAAGATTAGGGTTGGAAGAGACCTCAGGGAGTCATCTAGTCCAATCCCCTGCTCAAAGCAGGACCAATCCCAACTAAATCATCCCAGCCAGGGTTTTGTCAAGCCTGGCCTTAAAAACCTCTAAGGAAGGAGATTTCACCACCTCCCTAGCTAACCCATTCCAGTGCTTCACCACCCTCCTAGTGAAATAGTGTTTCCTAATATCCAACCTAGACCTCCCTCACCGCAACATGAGACCATTGCTCCTTGTTCTGTCATCTGCCACCACTGAGAACAGCCGAGCTCCATCCTCTGTGGAACCCCCCTTCAGGTAGTAGAAGGCTGCTATCAAATCCCACCTCACTCTTCTCTTCTGCAGACTAAACAAGCCCAGTTCCCTCAGCCTCTCCTTGTAAGTCATGTGCCCCAGCCTCCTAATCATTTTTGTTGCCCTCCGCTGGACTCTCTCCAATTTGTCCACATCCCTTCTGTAGTGGGGGGACCAAAACTGGACGCAATACTCCGGATTGGGCATCACCAGTGTCAAACAGAGGGGAATAATCCTTTCCCTTGATCTGCTGGCAACGCTCCTACTAATACAGCCCAATATGCTGTTGACCTTCTTGGCAACGAGGGCACACTGCTGACTCATATCCAGCTTATCGTCCACTGTAATCCCCAGGTCCTTTTCTGCAGAACTGCTGCTCAGCCAGTCGGTCTCCAGCCTGTAGCAGTGCATGGGATTCTTCCGTCTTAAGTGCAGGACTCTGCACTTGTCCTTGTTGAACCTCATCAGATTTCTTTTGGCCCAATGCTCCAATTTGTCTAGGTCCCTCTGTATCCTGTCCCTACCCTCCAGCGTATCTACCTCTCCTCCCAGTTTATGTCATCTGCAAACTTGCTGAGCGTGCAATTAATCCCATCATCCAGATCATTAATGAAGATGTTGAACAAAACCATCCCCACGACTGACCCCTGGGGCACTCCGCTTGATACCGGCTGCCAACTAGACATCGAGCTGTTGATCACTACCCATTGAGCCTGACAATCTAGCAGCTTTCTATCCACCTTATAGTCCAGGAGAACCCAGGAACCCTGGCTCCCAGCCCCCTGCTCTGATCACTAGTCCCCACTCCCCACCCAAAGCCAATTGATGGAAGAGTGAGGGACTTACCGGGCTCAGACAATGGTTTACTTTACGGGAGAGGCTTATTAATTTCTCCTATTCCCAGCTCTGGGAGGGGAGTAGGGTCTAGTGGTTAGAGCAGGGGGCTGGGAGCCAGGACTCCTGGGCCAACTGCTATCATGGCAAAAGAGCACAGGGTGGGTCCATAGATGCCAAGCGCGAACCCTGCAGTGAGAAACGCCCCCATCTGAAACCCATCTCCTCTCTGGAAGGACAGGGGAGCCAGCCCGTGGCACTCCCTCATGAACATCCATCTGTCTGTGCACGCGCCAGGAGGACGGGCGCCTGGGACGTCACCTTTGTCTCACAGCACCGACGCGATCAGAACTATGCAAATAGTAACTGATGCGGCTCCACCGTGGGGGAGGGACAGGACACTGGACCCAGAGCCCTGCATGAGGCCGGGGGTGAGGATCTGAATTCTTGTGGCTCATTCATCCCTCCCCAAAGCCAGGCCATGGTTTGGGGGGCTGAGGCTGGGGACCCCATCCTCTCACCCAGCCCCCCTGGCCAGAATGCCTTGGGATCGCTTGCAAAGCCTTGGGACGTCTCATTGTTTTCCTGGCACTGGCTCATCAATGTCAGTGTCCCCTCCCCCGCCACCTGGGGACCCATCGCCTCTGGTATCCTGGCTACGGCTCCGATGGAGCCGATTTTCCCCAAGGGGGATTTGGCCCCATTGACTCCAATGGAGCTCCTGGATTCTAGCCCCAGCTCTGCAGGGCATGGGGTCTAGTCATTAGAGTAGGGGACAGGGAGTTCGGACTCCTGGGTTCTTTCCCCAGTATGGCCATCTCCTCTCCCTGCTCTGACTGTCTGT
>NW_020671941.1:0-1243 GCF_002925995.2 Terrapene triunguis | reverse complement strand
TGTAGGAGGTTTAATCGAAGTGATATGAGCTACAAAAGTGAAATCTTGGAAGAGTGTTGCCGTTTTCATAAGGTAATAAAATTAATAATGTAATGATAAATAATAATGCACTAATAAATAGTGTGTAATAAGCATGTCAAAAAAATCCAAATGATTTCCAAGATCACCACTTCTATAATTTGTGCTCAGGTAAGGGAGAAAATCCCTGGAAATATTTATTTTTAGGAGAGGGGTCGCGAGATTTGATATTTCCATGAAAGGGGTTCACAGGTTGTTAAAGTTTGGGAACCACGGCCTGTAGCAGGAGAATTACCCCGCTCTGGTGGGAAAAGCTAGGCTGATTGCGAGAAGGGCTTAGCTGCAGAGCAGAGGCAAGAGGAGCTGGGGAGCTCCAGCCTGGCAATTCCCCAGGCTGAGGCCTTGATAAAGGCCTATGCAGGTACTGGGGCTGGGAGGTGCAGCCCGAGGTTAGGCAGAGGCAGCTGGTCTGACCCCCTTGCCAGTGATGAGTGGCCATTACAGACTGCAGTCTGCCCCAGTGAAAGGGGCTGAGTGACTGGCAGTAGCCACTGAGGCAAGGTGGGTGTAGCGGGTTGGGGGTTCCCCTGGGAGGGGAGACCAGAATGTGGGGGTACTGCTGGGGGCAGAACCCCAAGGTAAGGGGCACCGGGGTTTGGGCTGGAGACTCGAGACCTCACCTGATGGAGGTGGGATAGAGATCCAGTTACCCTGAAACGGTGATGGTCTCCCCGAGAGAAGGGTCACAAACCGCGGCATTAGGGTAATTGACAGCTAGGACCGGATAAAATCCTGGAGACAGACTAAGAAACAAGGAACCAGGCTGCAGCATGGAGGGGCCATGGAGGGGATTAGAACAAGGCTTTGTCACAGCTGGTCTCCCTTGAGTTCATGAATCCCCTCGAGTTCATGAATCCACTGCTCGCTCCTCTCCCTTGGCAGGGGTATCAGGTTTACTGCAGATCCATTTTCTTGGTGTGCTGCAGCTTTAGCTGAAAACAGTGAAATCTTCATTCAGGTACGCACAGTCGGCTCCTCCGTATATTTGAAACCTGTAACCCAGAGACAATCGGAGCTAGAGTCAGTGTGTGCCAGGCACAAACCGGGGGTGACACCCCAAGTCAGGGAGGGAGCTGTTGCACTCACAGCCCCTCTGGATCCCCCTCCCTGCACCAGCACCAGGCCCCACTCCCAGCAGGAGGGGACGTTAAAGCAGCCAGTGGGG
>NW_020671940.1:0-1350 GCF_002925995.2 Terrapene triunguis | reverse complement strand
TTTGTGCAAATCCTGGGACTCCAAACTGGCTTTCTTCAATGGGCCTCCTCAAACATTTTGTTAAGAGTCCTCCGTGTATTTGTTTTAAATAATAGTATCTTATTGCAACCCACTTGTCAGAGAGTGGTACGTCCTCCTCTGTGCTCATAAGAACATAAGACTCCACAGATGATGCAAGTCTGATTCAGCTCACAGTTGGAGAGTCTGGATCTTTGAAGCAAGCTGTAGAGACTCATCCTTTTAGCTCTAGAAGTCCGTGGTTCAGTCCCCAGTGTCTGGTAAGACAGTGGCTGTTACATTAGTACAGGGATGATCCAACTCTGTAAGATCTCATACCAGTTCAGAAGTTCTTCAAAATGTTCTCACTGTCTTCCCTCTTTTCTCTCACCCCAAAGGATCATAGTTAAGGCTAAGATTTAGTCATGGGTATTTTTAGTAAAAGTCACGGACAGGTTACGAGCAATAAATAAAAATTCACAGCCCACGACCTGTCCATGACTTTTACTCTAAATACCCCTGACTAAAACTTAGCAGCTCCTGGGGCCCGGGGGTGCTGCTGCACTGGGGGCCCCTGGGACACCACTGCTCTGGGTGGGTTCCAGGGGCTGATGGCTAGTCCCTGCACTGACGGCGGGGGCTGACTGTCCCCAGCCGCCCGCTGCTCTGAGGCCCCAGGGACCTATGCTCCGAAGGCCTCCAGGGCAGTCCCTGGGACTGCTGCTGCTCCGGGAGCCCCTGAGGCCAGCTGCACCAGCAGCTGCAGAAGTCACGAAGGTCCCGGAAAGTCACAGAATCTGTGACCTCAGTGACAGACTCGCAGCCTTAATCATTATTGTTTATTTTTATCCTATCTATTTCACCAATAGATTCCTTAATTGTTGAATTTGTGCAATTGATATATTGTCATACATGACCCTCACATACTTTACCAAAGAGGTTAAAATAATTTGTTTTCTATTGAAGTTCATCAGGTACATTAAGTGGGATTCCAGTGTTTACAAAAAGGCTGAAATAGCACCTAAAAGGGCCAAGAATCCAACTTTGGGGTCTATTCCATTGTGAAAGGACTGTGTTATAACTAACTGACCTGTCTCAGGAAAAATATAGATCATAATCAGTTACCTTTTGAGCTATAAACTCAACCCAGCACACCTTATCGTTGTGAAAGGAGGTGCTCTTAGCATAAGAAGAGTGTCTCTAGCACACTTCTCTCTAACTATTATAACTGCTGAGGAAGGCTTTATGTTATCCCTCATCTTCTGCTATGAGGAGCCTCAAGGCTTTATCTTTGACCCTCTACTCTTTCATAGATTCATAGATTCATAGATTCTAGGACTGGAAGGGACCTCG
>NW_020671939.1:0-1172 GCF_002925995.2 Terrapene triunguis | reverse complement strand
GGTTTCTTAAATCTCATGATTTTAGGGGCCAATCTCATGATTTTTTTTATCTCTGGCCATTGGCAAACCAACATCTTTCCGCCTCCCATACATGCTGAGTAAAAGTGGTGGCAGAGTAGCAATGCTCCCACAAGAGAGTCCTCAGGATAAAAGTGCTATTGCCCAATGCTATACTCTGAGTAAAAACACCTCATGATCCACAGTGCCAAGAGTAGATCTAATAATATCGGCAGAGACATCTGCTCTTTATCCATCACCAGGAAAAGAGCAAAACCAGCAAAATGGACCAGATGGGGTAAGTCAGATTTGCTCCATTAAAATCAATGATGCTATGCCAATTTACACCAGCTAGGAATCTGGCCCAACAAATGCAGTGTTTTTAAGCTTCTGTGGACCACTTGGAACGGACAGCTAGGCATTTGTGGGGATGAGGTCACTTCTCCCCATCAACCCTCACTCATCCTCTGGCCCCACTTCCTTTCTTCACACATACCCCATTCCCACAGTGTGCCTTATTATCTTTGTCCTCCCCAACATCAGAATTTCTTCTCAGTCCCTATTTAATACAATGAGCATAAGGATTTTGAGCAGACAGTGGCGAATGCAGGGGGCTGTTGCAGTGTCCTGAACACCAGCCACCAAGCCCTGCTTCCCCTTACACCGGGCTTGTCTGGCAGAGATGGCAGCGGAGCCACCTGCACCAACAGAGTTCCCCTGGGCAGACGGAAGCCTCCACTGTCCATCTCTAGCTGCTTTAAGGCCACTTTGCAGCATGCAAGTGGCATAAAGGGGCCTGAGTGGACCAGCAACTTCAGCCATCCGTGTTCCAAGCCGTACCCTCATAAATAGACAATAATAAAGGATAAAACGATCCCTTCACCCATAGATCAGCGACAGTCAAGTGTTTTTTCTCAATTGCTCTATTTTAAGTGACGCTGACCTATTCATTACCTCATTTTTGAGCATTCTGGTTCTCTTTCCATTGTGTTCCGAGAACCTGAACTTGCATCTGAACCTGAGCCCATCAATCCCCAGTGAGGCACTCAGCACTGTGTAGCAGCAAACCCCAAATATCTACAGTCATCCAAGCATTATATAATAATTACTATGGCTTTCAAGCTCCTGATTATATTTTGGCCATATAACGAGCAGTTCAACAAACACAAAAATCC
>NW_020671938.1:0-1299 GCF_002925995.2 Terrapene triunguis | reverse complement strand
TCCTCCATGGTAGGACACTTGACCACGCCATGCTAGTAGCAAGTAATTTGGTATCATTGCATGACAAAGCCTGGCAGCGTATGGTCCCGGTGTTTGCTGGCATTCAAGCAACATCCATTCTTTATCTCACTGTCTAATCCTCAGGAGAGTGATATCGCTCATGGTAACCTGGTTGAAATATGGGAATTTAATTAAGGGGACAGAGGTGGCCCTTCCTACTGGGCTGTTTGCTTGTGGCTGAAAAGAAATCCTTCCCTGTAGTAAGCTAAGCGCGGGAGGAGGGCGGGAGTTTGGCGCTAAGCTTTTCACGTGTGGCTAGCAAGGATCTTCCCTGATACCAGCCATGCGGTGGGGGGAGGGATAAAGCGATCATCCCAGAGAATTGGATGTGGGGGGGGGTGTTGTTTGTTTTCTGCTGCTGAAGGTTAACAGGAAAACTGCAGCACTCAACGGGCTTTGCTTGGTATGTGGGAAAGGAGGACGCAGAAGCCGAAAGACAATGACTTACCATGGCTGCATGCAAGCCGAATTCTGTTGCCCGGACCTGCATCTGTGATCTCTAGCAGCAAAGCCACAGGCACTCAATATTAAGAGGCAAAATGCGACCTTGCACAGAAATCACATGTGCTATGTAATGTGAATAGTGTTGTTCACCGTGAAAGAGTTTAAGAATTGTTCTGTAAAATGTATCTTTTTAAAAAATTCTCTCCTTTTTTCCCTCCCTCCAGCAGCTGCAAATTTTTCAAGCCTCCCTCCTCCATCCCGAAGGCTATCTGAGCGAGTCAGTAAAGTGCGCCAGCGACCTTTTAAACGGCCAAATGCACATTCCACCACCATTCTGCACTTGCTCAGCCTGTAGTTGAACAGCTCCTGACTCCTGTCCAGGCTGCCTGTGTATGGCTTCATGAGCCATGGCATTAAGGGGTAGGCTGGGTCCCCAAGGATAACTATAGGCATTTCAACATCCCCAACGGTTATTTTCTGGTCCGGGAAGTAAGTCCCTTGCTGCAGCCGTTTAAACAGAGTAGTGTTCCTGAAGACGCGAACGTCATGAACCCTTCCCGGCCAGCCCACGTTGACGTTGGTGAAACATCCCCGTGATCCACCAGTGCTTGCAGCACCATTGAAAAGTAACCCTTGCGGTTTATGTACTGGGTACCCTGGTGCTCCGGTGCCAAGACAGGGATATGGGTTCCATCTATCGCCCCACCACAGTTAGGGAATCCCATTGCAGCAAAGCCATCCACTATGACCTGCACATTTCCCAGAGTCACTACCTTTCGTAGCAGCAGCTCAATG
>NW_020671937.1:0-1083 GCF_002925995.2 Terrapene triunguis | reverse complement strand
GGTACAAACTACCAAGGGACGTGGTGGATTCCCCATCTCTTGAACTGTCTGCCTTTCTGGAAGATTTACTTTAGCCAAACACAATAATATAAAATCTAATTCTTGTATAGCATTATTTCCAGCAGCAGCTCGCCAGGCGCTTTACCAAGGAGGTGTCGTTATCCGCACTCGACAGGTTATTGGGCTCAGTACGGGGGTGACTGGGTGAAATGTAATGGCCTGTGCTGCACAGGGGGACAGACTAGATGAGCGCATGGTCCCTCTTGGCCATCCAGTCTATGAATCTTACGGAACTTATAGCTGGAAATGAACTGGCTCCACCAGCTCTTTGAGCAGATCTAGATTCAAATTCTTCTTCCTGGGTCTTATCATAGAATATCAGGGTTGGAAGGGACCTCAGGAGGTCATCTAGTCCAACCCCCTGCTCAAAGCAGGACCAATCCCAACTAAATCATCCCAGCCAGGGCTTTGCATAAGCAGATCTGAGATAAAAAGGATCAGGACTCAAGAGTCCCCTTTATAGTTCTGTAGCAGCATGCAGTCCTTGGTGAACAATAGGCAATCGTTGTGGCTTGGAAGCAGACCTATTTCCCAAGCATCACTGGTAATTAGCTACATGGATTAACACCAGGCAATTGCCTATCTTCATCATTTTACAGGTGATTTACCACAGACTTCAAAGAGAAATTAAGACAGTGATATCTTTTAAATGTGAAGATCTTTTGATCTCTGAATTAACAAAATACAGCGATAGAGAGGAACTATTGTGTTACATTGTTAACACACAAAACCCACAAACATTAACGACTTCTGTGTCTCTAAAGGTTGAATCTGGATCAATTAGCCTGCAAGTTGCTTAACCCTTTTTGGCCCAGCCACACAAGCCCCCTAAGAGATCAAACCTGGTATCAGTAACTTGGGCATTTTGCATCCCAATTACAGGTAGAGTGGCTTGAATTCCATCCCGCCCAGTGCAAGCCGTCTGGAGAAGACGTGGGAGGGAAGCAGCATTTTCTCATACACCGCTACACACCTGTGTTTTGAAGTATGCTGCATCGCGTGGTGCTCTTCCCTACACTCAAA
>NW_020671936.1:0-1441 GCF_002925995.2 Terrapene triunguis | reverse complement strand
AATCTGAGCTGTGGCTGAGAAAATGCGATCAGGCTTTTGGCGGCTGACGGCGTCTGTGCTAGGGGCCGACTCCATCGGGACCTGGAGGAGGTGAACAGTAGCAGCCCAGTTATAGGCCATATGGATCAGCTGGCAAAGGCAAAAGTCCCCAGACTGTCTAGAAATACATGTTAGTTATTTGATCATTTATTTTTGTTCTCAGTGTGTGAAAAGACGAACCCAGGTTGACAAACACCATTTTAACCACCCGCTCTCCAGCAAAACCGAAACGGAAAGTACTTCAGTCATTCTGATGTGGTCAAATGAAAGGCTGGCCAAAAAGAGTGTGCTGTGAAAGCCAAGAAGCTTGGGCTTTCCACAATGGACTGAACTCCATGGCTTGGGACCATTGGCCTACAGATGTGCTGCTTTCATTGTTCTAGTGACGAGCCTCAGGAGAAGCTTAGCTGATCTCAACCATTGCACCGGCTCATGCAGACAGAGGGGTTTTCTTATGCAGCCAGCTCCTGAATCCTATAGGGCTTAGTGAAGCATCTTGAATAGCCCCTGGAAGCAGTTGGGAATGGAGCATGGACGCAATGTGCTCATGATAACCACACCATTTCCCTGGAGAGGTGGGCTGCTGCTTTCTATGCATGCCTCAGCTGGAGGTGACCAAGGAGTGAATTGACGTCAGCAATCCTTGCTCTCTCACTAACGTAGCTACCGCCGCTCGGCGAGGTGGAGTAAGTATGCTGACAGGAGAGCTCCCTCCCATCGGCATAGAGCGTCTGTAGCGATTCTAGCATAGACCACAAGCTTTTTGTAAGGGAGAGCATCCTGTGATCTGTTGACACAGTGCTGGCTGCCCCAGCTTCCAGAAAAGAAGGGGTTAAGGAGGAGGAGGTGTGTGTGGACAGGAATACCATTCCTACTATCTTGATAAGGCAGAAGCCCCTGAGATTCATCCGACAGATGACGAGAGAGGGGAAGTAGGTCAGAGCAGGCAGCAACAACTAGGGATCTAGCTGCTTAATCAGATGAACCTGGAAAATTTTGCAGAGGATGAGTCTGACCATTTAATTTTCGATATGCGGAGCAGTAGAGAGTAGTCATCGTCCTGAATACTGGAAGAAGGGGGAATTGGGTGAATTGGAGGTGTAAAAGTGAGATCATAGGATGAGAGTAGGGGGTAATAGGGCCCCACCTGGCCAAACTGCTAGGCAAGATTGCAAAGCAGCAGGGAGCCTCGTTTAATTACAGACTTGCTGGGTCAATTAGTAAATCAAAAGCACTGGTCTGTCTAGTGTAATTGGCAGAGCTAGTGAAGAGGGCATCCAACACATCCACCCTAGAGTCTTCCCCCTGGGGCCAGGGAGGCCAAAGCAGGAAACTTAAAGGGAGAGGAACTTAAAGAAAAGAAGCCCTTGAGGAATTCCACCATGATTTCAATAATTTCCAT
>NW_020671935.1:0-9003 GCF_002925995.2 Terrapene triunguis | reverse complement strand
TGAGATCCCTTCCCTTTATAACTTACTTATCCTCCACCATTCCCAAGTCAAGGGTTGTATATACTGACCCAATAGCATATCTTGAAAACTAGAGCCAATCAACAATTTTAAGCATCATTTTCATTCTCAGTGACCCAGAATTAGTAAAGTTTGACTACGTTTATTTCAGAAGCATTTTGGCTGTAGAGCAGTGTTATTAAAAAATGTCTCCTTTAGATGGCAAGGCCCAGATCCTCAATGATGTTTAGGCTCCTAAATCAGTGAAAGTTAAGAGTCTAAATACCTTTGCAGATCTGGGCCTAAATTACTAACTTTTCCCCTTTGATTTTAACCAGGAAAATCCCACTAAGAGTCTATCCCATACTCCGCTGTGTCCCACCCAGCCTGAGTTTTGTCTTACTTCTATAGGGTGTTACGGTACCTGACAACTCGGTCAGAACTTTGCCCAGCCAGTGATGATATTGATTACCCTTTCTGTTCATACTGTGATTTACAGGAAATCAGGGGCAAGTTATTGGTTAACTACCAAAGTTGAGCCTTTGCTGTATCAGTAGCCTTGCAGAGTCACTGTTCTGTGAGTGAGGAAAGAGGGGAGCAAGTACAGAGCAAAGCAGAGAGTACGGTTTTGGATTTTGGGAACATCAGATCAGACCAGATCAGGCAGTGCAAAGAGGGGGCATTTGGGTCCAGCAGCAGGTTGTAGGTCAGAGATGCTAATGGTGAGGAGGATCTGGTGTTAGAACAGGCTGGCAGATTCCATGGGGAAGGGGAGACCATACTCACAAGCTGGCTGGTAGGACTAAGGAGATTAGAACACAATACAATCTAGACTTACAGATAGCACAGGTAGGGTGCCTTTAGCTAAGATGCCTAAGATTTCCATTGAAAGAGCCCTGTTGTCGGTTGCTTTTCACTTTGCTAAACTTTAACAGTTTGGGCTGAAACTTTCCACACCGGGTGTCAGCCTCAGGCTCGGTTTTGGCAAGTTTCAGCTAAAATACTTCACCCATTGCCTAGAACAGGTTTGGGGGAAATACTTTGTATTGCCCTTGTTAAAACACTGTTCAGCCTTTTCTTTGAGAAGCTCCAGTGGCCCCAGGCTTGGGAGCAAGAACTTGACATTTGGCCGGGGGTTCAGCCTGGCAGCAAGGATGATCCTCTTGCCACCCCGGTGAAATGTCTCCCAAATTTGGTCAAGTCAGAAGCCGCTGAAAAATCTTAGTTCTCAGTAGAGACTGGCTGGAGCTTTGCAGTGACATTATCCCAAGCTGCCATCTGCACTAAGCATGGGACGGCCTGGGGCTGCAGGGGCCAAGCAGGAGTTTTCCTGAAATTGCTGCTTCTGGATCCTCTGGGCTGGGCCCAGAAACTGAGGGCAAGGAGCCTCTTTCTCCTGGGCTCTCAAGGCTCCCCAGCTGGTGCAAAGGCAGGCTGGAGGAGAAAGAAGCCTGAATCAAATGTAGACAAGATAAAAACTGGAATAGGGATGTGGGGGGAGTAGGTTGAGAAAATGAGCTTGAGTGATGAGGACTGCAGAGAACCTGGGACTGGGAGTTGGGTGGGAGGGAGAGACGGGGACTGGCTCGCCAAGGAGAATGAAACTCGGGTTGTGGAGTAGCCTGGGACTGAATGGGCAGGGAGACTGGGACTGAGAGCTGGGGGAGCAGGAGGGCCTGGGACCGGCTGGGCAAGAGGAGGGGGATTGGGAACCAGAGGAGGAATGGTGATAGATCCAAAGAGGAGCCAGGATGTGGACAGGGAACTAGTAATAGCTGGGCAATGAGGTTGGGACATGAGCTGGGAAGGTAGGAGACTGGAACAAGGATCCACAGGGAAGGGGGCAGAATGAGACTGGATGAGGAGACTGGGACTGGAAGCCAGTGTCGGGAAGGGAATGATGGAAGGGGGGGAACAACAACTGAAGAATGGGGAGTTTGAAGGGGAGACACCGATTGGCTGAGGAGTCAAGAATGAGGATGGGGACACTGGGAGAGGCTGGGCGAGGAGACTGGGCCTAGGATGACAATCATGAGGCGTGGAGCCTGGGACTGGGGAGGCGAGGAGAGCGGCACAAGGAGCTGGGTGCGGGAAGAGACAGGACTGGGACACGTACAGGCTCGAGGGGACAGAACAAAAGGAGTTGAGCTTGTGGGGGATGAAAGAAGAATCTGATTCTGTGCCCAGTAGAGCACACGTCCCTCCAGAGCCTGGGCTGGAACCCAAGATTCCTGAGACTCACCCTTCCTCTGCTGTCAGCAAATAACCTGGGGAACCCACTGGTGAAATGTGTTTTGTTTCCTTCTAGGGCTGGCCCACAGAGTAGGTGAGGACCTGCTCTTGCTCTCAGTTTTCAGTTAGCTCACAGGCAGGGGTCTGTTCGATGGATCTAAAGGTTCCAACCCTGCTGATGAACCATGTAGATGCCACTATGATTCCACATAATAGAATTGCTGTTGTTCAATTTGCTAGGAGATTACACACAGAAAGCCTCTGCTAAAAGAACAGTATTAAGGTTGCAGAGTCAACCACTAAAAAGTTAGGAAATGCCAGAATTAAGGTTGCAGCCTAAATTCAGCCCCTTTTGTTTTATGACAGTCTGTCTTTACGTGATCACGTACTGTTTTCCAGCAGGACTCCTGCCTCGTTTGGTACACAGGACAGACCTGCTGCTCTCAGGATAATTCAGGGTTGTGCGCCGAAGGGGGCTGTTGTCTGTAGGACCCTGTCCCAGGGTGACTGGCCCCTTTCAAAGGGAATGGGTTTAGGTCACCTGACTAGTTAGTTACTTCCTGATGGGACATGACAGAAGACACCTGGCAGCAGTTGAGGGCGGATCAGGAAGCCGCAGCAGGGCACTGGTGGGAGCTCACTGTGGAGAGCTGCCTGAGCCCCAAGAGAGCAGTAGTTGGGAGCTGCTGGGTGGAAGAGCTGGTGCAGAGCAGGAGGTGAAGGGAGTTGGGACAGGACTGGCCAGAGCTGGGAACCCTCCTGAGTAGAAGGTTCCTGCTGGGGTCCCTAGATAAAGGGGAAGACCCAGCTCAGCCAGGGGCAGGCTGAAGCCAATAACAAGAATGTGATTTGGGGGAGCTAAGCAAGGATATGACTCACAAATAAAATCAGAGACACTTCATCTGAACAGTGTCCCACTTCTGTTCAATCCAGTAAGAGGCCATGTTCCGGTCCCATATGTCGGAGTACTGACCATTGAAGTGTTATATATCCTGAGCTTTGTCTCTCCTTATCAAGGTAAGCTTTATATTCCTTCCAAAATTTGTTATGAATTATGATAACTCTGGATATTTTTCTATGAACTTGTCCAGTTGATTTTTGAAGCTTGTTTAATTCTTGGCCTCAATGATTTCCCGGGGTAGCAAGTTCCACATTTGAATTAACATAGTGTGAAAAAATATTCCCTTTTCAGTTGTAAATTTTAAGTTCATTGATTGTCCCCTTGTTCCCATGTTATAAGGCAGGGAGAACAGATGTTCCTGATTTCCTGATTCTCTCAAAAGGAGAATCTCAACTTAAATTTTTTTAAAGTAAGTTTCTAGGGCTTTACTCTGCAAACAGCCTTGAAAATCCAAAGCTTCATAAACCAATTAACTGCCCAACTCTTTGATAACACAGAGCTCAGGTTGTCTAGTGCTGCCTTGTGCCCATTCAGTATGTGAAGAGTGGCTAAAATTAAACCTCTGAACCCCAGGAAATACAAAATGAAGGTGAATGCTACCCCTGTAATGCTGTCACCTTAACCCTAAGAGGTGTCTTAACATGCCAATAACACACACACACATTAGCACTCGGCCCTTACAGATGCTACAGAACACTGTGGAACCAGAGCACATGAGTCCTATAGGATAAAACACCTTGTGCCTACTACAGCCAAACTCAGGTTTCGGTCAGGCATGGCAGAGGAGCTACCCAGAAGCATAGGGAAGAAGGGGAGTGCTGGGTTCCTTCCCCAGTTGGGATGCAGTGGAGGGAACACAAGATCTTTATCAAGCATTCTTAAAACTACAGCACCCACCTGGGGAAGTGAGGAAACAGATTGACAGAGCCAGATGGGTACCCAGAAGTCACCTACTACAGGAGAGGCCCAACAAGGAAAATAACAGAACACCACTGGTTATCATGTACATCCCCCAGCTAAAGCCTCTCTAGCACATCATCAATGATCTACAACCTATGCTGGAAAACGATCCCTCAGTCTCACAGACCTTGGGAGGCAGGCCAGTCCTCGCTTACAGACAGCCCCCCAACCTGAAGCAAATACTCACCAGCAACTACACACCACACCACAGAAACACTAACCCAGGAACCAATCCCTGTAACAAGCCCCGTTGCCAGCTCTGTCCCCATATCTACTCTAGTGACACCATCATAGGACCCAACCACATCAGCCACACCATCAAGGGCTCATTCACCTGCACATCTATCAATGTGTTATATGCCATCATGTGCCAGCAATGCCCCTCTGCCATGTACATTGGCCAAACCGGACATTCTCTACATAAAAGAATAAATGGACACAAATCAGACATCAGGAACGGTAACATACAAAAACCAGTAGAACACTTCAAAATCTCCCTGGACACTCTGTAACAGAATTAAAAGTAGCCATCTATCAAGGCTGATTCCCCACTCTGGCACTTCAAGTGCAGGTGGGGGCCTGCAAAAGACATTAAAAATACCTTGCCACTCCAAGCTTGTATTAAATCCCCAAGGTTACAGATCCCTCTGGCCTTGGTAGTAGTGCTGCCACCACCCAAGTGAAAGAACCCACCTCTTGAGAATCCAGGAAAACTCACTTGGGAAATTTCCCTGAGGCCCCCCGGCTTTTCTGCCCCTCCCTTGGGGAAGCCAAGAAAGAAAACAAACAAAAGAAAACCCAGCTGTTGTACCAGCTGATCTTGGAACCCTTGTTCCACTTGCATCTGAAGAAGTGAGGTTTTTACCCACGAAAGCTTATGCCCAAATAAATCTGTTAGTCTTTAAGGTGCCACCAGACTCCTTGTTGTTTTTGTTCCACTTAACTATTTAAGTAGCGTGTGCACACGTTTTAAAATACAAGAATCAAATCGTGTCCTTAAAAGGATGACATTATTAAAAAAGAAAGAAAACTCATCTGGAAAATCAAGCTGTTGCTAGATATTAAAAGAGTAACTGCAAGGATTAAACATCAAGAATGGCTTTCTTGGGGTCCAGCTTAAAGGTTACAAAGAAAACAAAAGCACCTGTGTTTAGAAAGAGGAATCCACAAGCCCAAAATGAAGAGATAAACCTGATCGTGTCTAACTAAACATTTCCTGTTCTACTTACATATCTGTAGTTCCAAATGAGTAATTTCTAGGTATAAATGCTGATGATTTTTCATACCTGGCTCAAGCTTTACATCATACCTGCTGCTCTCTGTCTCTCCAGCTGAGAGAGAACCTACAACCCCCCACAAAAAGGGGAAGTTTTTTCTCAATTTTGAAAGTTTCTAGTCTTCCCATTGGCTCTTTTGGCCAGGTGCCAACTCACTTCCTCTTACCTAAGCATTTCAGTGAGACTTTAATAAATTTAATGGAGATATCCTATTTCCTAGAACTGAAAGGGACCTTGAAAGGTCATTGAGTCCAGCCCCCTGCCTTCACTAGCAGGACCAAGTACTGATTTTGCCCCAGATCCCTAAGTGGCCCCCCTCAAGGGATTGAACTCACAACCCTCGGTTTAACAGGCCAATGGTCAAACCACTGAGCTATCCCTCCCCCCCCTTAACCCTTTACAGCTAAGGCAAGTAAAGAACAGCTACTAAGAAGGATTTTTATAGCGAAGTGACTGGATGGGTGTTTGTAAAAGGGTGCTACCCCCGCCCTCATTTACCACACCATCCTTCAACAAAAAAAACTTCAAAAACAGACTTCAAAGAGAAACTGCAGAGCTACAATTCATTTGCAAACTTAATACCATTAATTTGGGCTTGAATAGGGACCGGGAGTGGCTGGCTCACTACAAAACCAATTTTCCCTCTCTTGGTATTGACATCTCCTCATCAACTATTGGGAGTGGACCACATCCACCCTGACTGAATTGGCCTTGTTAACACTGGTTCTCCACTTGTAAGGTAACTCCATTCTCTTCATGTGTCAGTATATTTATGCCTGTATCTGTAATTTTTACTCCATGCATCTGAAGAAGTGGGGTTTTTGCCCACAAAAACTTATGCCCAAATAAATCTGTTAGTCTTTAAGGTGCCACCAGACTCCTCGTTGTTTTTGTGAATACAGACTAACACGGCTACCCCTCTGATACTTAGCAACATGTGAGAAATTTTGCCGATGTGTTCAGAGAGTGGAGCATCAACGTGGTCTGAGCATCAACATGGTCAGAACTTCATTTACTAAACTTCTCTTCCCAGCAAGCAAGTCCCATTCTCACAGGTGTCACATTGATGCTTACGGAGGACTGGATACCTTAGGGTATTGCTGTAGAGCCTTTTGACCGTAGGTGACCAGTTTGAATCCAGCGCAGCTCAGCAAGAATTATAAAGGGCTTCCACTTACTGGATGTTTGATAGCCCCTCTACATAATGAGTTTGGTCAGTCCCAGGTCCAGCTGCCATGTCACAAACCCATCGCTATTCTTTGCACTGGACTGTAGCTCTTCAGGGTAGGGTCGATCTCTTGCTATGTGTTTGTACTGTGCCTACCACAACGGGGCCCCAATCTCAAGTGGGTCTGCTAGCAACACCTTCTTCAGCACGGGACAGATTTGCTTTACATTTACAGCAGTTGGCAGGATGAATTGTCGCACACTCTTTGGGAGTGGACAGAGGAAGTTCAAAAGTCAGAAGACAGACAAAAAACAAAAAACCCAAAGCAAACCCCACTAGCTGATCTTTTTAAAAAATCATGATTATTGGACCCATCACGTGAGTTTTTGGGTGCTCACTTTTTCACTCTTGTGCCTGGCAGGACAGGACTGAGCACGTTCCCAAATCCCTTTATCCCATGAAAGCAGTTGGGCAGTGCAGGAGATCAGCATCTCTTGACACAGCAGCTCCCCTCGCAAAGAGCCTTGTGAAAGTGACTAGCTGGTCCCACACCTCTCAACGTATTATTTATTTTGGTGACATGGCCGTGCCTGAGGGCCGGCTGAGAACAGGGACCTGGTGTGCCAGCCACTGAACAAAAGGGAGTAGGAGACAGTCCCTGCCCCAAAGAGCTAACAACCTAAATAGACCAGCCCTGTGGGAATGGGGCAGAAACTACAAGCACAGTGAAGGTCTGCAAATGCCCTTAGTGACAAATATTTTTATTTTTATTTTTTAATTCTTTGGGTGGGGTTTAGTAAAAGTTGGGATTCTCTCTGAGACCTTTTCCACTCAGCTTATCCAGAGCACCTCGTCCAGTTCTGGGAGACACTTCATCCAGCTCTCTGGGATCCAAACACTGGGTTCGAATGTGGACTTGTCACTGAGCTTTCTTTATTGGCATTTCATCAAGCTACACCTGAGGTGGGGTCTTTGTCACTGGTTTCCATGGAACTAGGATTTTTCCCAGTACAATGTAGAGTCTTTTTACTACTATCCTCTCGGTGGCTGGAGTGAGGTTCACCCAGGGATACAGGAGGGTTCTTTGAATGGGTCTCACATCTATTGTCAACGTTTGTCTTGGACTCTGAGGGCCAAAGGCATCGCTAAGATCCTAGTAGCCCGTTGGTGTCAGTGGAGTAGTTACACCAGGAGTGGATGTGGATGCCTTGTGCACATGCACTGGATGGCAGATCAATGCAAGTTGCACTAATTCCATACCATTTGCACCTGGTTTCTGACCAGCAGCCACCCAACCTGTAACCTTCCCCACCATTTATATCCTTGCTGGGTCTGGCCCAGACACGTCCATTGACCCCAGGCTGCATTGGGCCCAACAGCGACATAGGAAACAAAATTAGTGGACTTTAGCAAATGGCAAAGTGCCTGTGTCCCCAGCTGGTTTCATAGGATAACGTGTCCCTGATAATCCGCGGCTGCCAGTGAACTTGTAAAGCTCCAAGTCTGTTTGAAGGTAATTCCCTGCTAGGAAAAAGGCTGCGGCTGCGAGGGCGATGGGTCCTGCCCAGTGAGATTCTCCCCTGGCAGTGGGGCAGGCTCAGGCCCTCGGCACCACTTACTCCCCACCTCCGGTTTTCATCCTCTTGGGCTGCATCAGCATCTCCCGCAGCTCTAGAAATGCCGCCAGGTAACCCAGGGCTGAAGGAAAAGCCCCACGGTTCTGGGATGGGGAGAGCCGTGCCCGAGGCTGGCATCTCTATAAACTATTTTCCAGCTGGCATCCAGGCCAAGCTCAGTCAGTGTCTCTCACAGGGCCCCTCTGCACAGGCTCCTTGCCCACCCGTTGCTGCTACCTAGGGTGACCAGGTGTCTGGTTTTGGACCGGAACATCTGGTCAAAATGGGATCCTGGAGGCTCCGGTCAGCACTGCTGACTGGACCATTGACTGTCCAGTTGGTGGTGCCACGCAGCAGGACTAGCAGGCTCCCTGCTAGCCTCTCTGCCACGCGGCTCCCAAGAAGCAGCTGGCATGTGCCGGCAAGTATCTTCTAGATGTTTGCAAACATCTAGAAGATAATAAGGTGATAGCATGGATTTGTCAAGAACAAATCATGTCAAACCAACCTGATAGCTTTCTTTGGCAAGGTAACAAGCCTTGTGGATGGGGGGGATACTGTAGATGTGAGATATCTAGACTTTAGTAAGGCTTTTGATACAGTCTCGCATGACCTTCTCATAAACAAACTAGTGAAATGCAACCTACATGGTGCTACTATAAGGTGAACATAAGAACATAAGAACGGCTGTACTGGGTTAGACCAAAGGTCCATCTAGCCCAGTATCCTGTCTTCCAACAGTGGCCAATGCCAGGTGCCCCAGAGGGAATGAACAGAACCAGGGCCGGCTCTAGGTTTTTTGCTGCCCCAAGCAAAAAAAAATTTGGCTACCCCTCACCCCCGCCCTGGGCT
>NW_020671934.1:0-1043 GCF_002925995.2 Terrapene triunguis | reverse complement strand
AATCCTGCTATTTTCTTTCTTTAGAATATTCTGGCCTGACCAATGCTCGTCTGCCAAGCTGCAAGACATACTCCATTCAACCCCCTCCTTAAGACTCACTTCTTCCACGATGCCCACAAAACGCAACTCAACCATAGTAATACGTTTTATGAAAAACTAAAAACGTAACTGAACCCCCAGAATATGCGTATATCCAATACCCAAATCCGGCAGGCTGCTCTGGCTGGGCAGAACGCTGCGCAGTGCCCCACTGAAGTGAACAGGCCCGGGGGTGGACGCAGAAGGCCCGTCACCAAGGAACACTGTGCAGGATCAGGGCCTAACTGGCTGGCTGATAATCATACTGCTGGGAGATTGTTTTTTCTTCTGAGCCTCATATCCATTCCCGGCTCCTTGTTCCACTCACTAGTCATGTCTAAAAACCAGGTCCCAGCCTACACCGGAATCCACCCTCGCACCCCCATGGAGAGGCACCGTCTGCACCAGGACTCTAGGGGTCCAAAGGCCTGGGCCCCGGGAGCCGGGCCGCGGGGGGCTGGGGCGGAGCCCGGGGTGGGGGGCGGGGGCTGCGCCCCCTGGACAGGCCACAGCGGCTCCCGGGGCCCGAGGCTCCCCCGCCCGCCGGGCCCTTACCTGGGCAGCGGCCCGCTCGGCCATGGCCCCCCCGGGCGGGGCTTCTCCAGCGGGCCCGGCCCGGCCGAGCTCCGCTCCCGCTCCGGACTGGGCAGAGTCCCGGCGCCGCCGCGCGCGCTAGGGGACGGGGCTGGGGCTGGGCGGCGCAATGCATGCCGGGAGCCAGCTCCCGCAAAGAGAACGGGTCACGGGCGTCTCGCCGCGCGCGGACAGCGCCCCCTAGTGCGGGCGGGCGCAGGGCGCGTGTCCGGGTTCCACCTGGGGCGGCTCTCGGGGCGGGGCCTGGGGCGGGGCCTGGAGGGGGCGGAGCAAGGGCCCGCCCAGGGCTGGTAGCACAGAGCGGCCCCGGCAGCCAGGCCGCGGCTCCCTCCCGGCCGCGCTCGCTCTGCTCCGCCCGGCAGCGGGGCCGG
>NW_020671933.1:0-1040 GCF_002925995.2 Terrapene triunguis | reverse complement strand
AATGGTACAGGATAACTAAAAACAATTTCATTCACATTGGTTCTACAATGGCCAGGAGGAGGTTGATGAGGCAGTCTCGCGACTTCGTGGGGACTCGGATTGGGTGTGAGTAAATAAACAAGTGCGGGGGGAAAGTGCAGCCAGAACCTCAATAAGAGGTTCTGGAGGAGCCGGAAGAGGGGCTGCAGCCTGGCGCACTGAAGGTACACGTGTGCCAGTGTCTCCCTCATGCCACAGAAGGGACAGAGGTGAACCACGCCAAGTACACACCCGTGCTCACGGCGGCATGTAGGAGCCACCAGCTGATATCCCCAGCAGGCCACGGGACTGAGATGGAATATAAGCTGGCCCACCGGGGTTCCCCACCCTCCACTGCTGGTAAAAGGTCCCACCAACCTTAGGTGCTTGTCACAGGGTAGGTGGTCTCTGTGGCTAGACTAAGCCCAGCCCCCTGGACTGGAGCAGGTGAGTCTAACCCAGCTAATTAAAGATGGCTGGGCTCCACCTGGGCCTATAAAGGGTTGCTAGTGGGCAGCTGGAGGGGGGAAGGACTGGGACAGGCTGAGTCATGGGTAGCAAAGACTACACTGGGTTGGAGCGGAGCTAACTCCTGTGGTGGGTCCCTGGAGTAAGGGGGCCAGGGAAGCAACCCTGTGGCTGCAGCTCCAACAGGGGAGCAGAGCTGGAGGCGAGGAAGCCGCCAGGAGCTGGAGTGCCAGAGACACCTGGGAGGGGTGGCCCTGAAGCCTGAGGGCCAGGTATTGAGTTAAGACTGTGCTCTGTTCGTTAACCTTTGTTATAGGAATAAACCTCCATGACTGAGGCTGGGGGTGGTCCCCGGTGACACTGCTCCTGTAATACTAATAATAGGTTAGTTCAAATTTAGCAGCCAATTTAACCCATGACACCTGTGGAGTAGTGGTGTAGCCTGCTTAATTTCTTACTATTGAATGCTGACAGCTTGTTTCAAGGCTAAAGCTGAAGCTTTGATCGGTGTGTATTGCATACGCTGCTAGACTGGAAGTGATCTGATTATGTTC
>NW_020671932.1:0-1197 GCF_002925995.2 Terrapene triunguis | reverse complement strand
GCGGCCTGCTCATAGCCACCGCCATGATTCTAGATACGATTTTATCCCGGTAAAATTATGCATAATTCACAGCACAGTCATGGTAAAAACAGATCAAGTCACTCCATGGTCACGGCCACCTTTGGACCCACTGGCTCAAAGTGAAGTCACAAACTGTTAATGTGTGGCAGCTGATCAAAGTGATCTAACTCTCTGATACCGCGTGGCAGCAGCGGCCATGTAATGGGCAAAGTTCTCGGCCCGTGACAATGGTGACAAGCATGATATAGCTGTATCCTTAGCCATCACGCTTGTTTGCTTTCAATACGTGTGAGGAAGAGGAGGAGGTGGGATGTGGAGGTACCAGGAAACAAAGAGCCAGGCAGACAGTGGAGAGAACAGTGTGTGAAGGGGATGCTGCAGCCACAGGTACAGGGAGGAGCAAGGCCAACAGCAGCCTGTGTGTGTACACCCCTTGGGGGTTACTGCGGGAGGGAAGTGACTATATTACCAGAACTCCCCAAAGTCCTGGATTTTGTGGGACTGTCCTTTGACCACCACAATCTTCTGTTTGCCCCAGGCCCCCCCAAACCAAGTGGCATTGTAACCTAGCGCATGGGGTCATGGCACCAGTTAGGTTTGTCTCATCTGGCCCTCCATCTCCAGAGCCCACTTTAGCCACTTGAAAGGTTAGGACCTATGCAGTAGAGCGCTGCAGGGAGGAGGGGAAGACTGTTACTGCCAGGGGAGGGGGAGTGTGGAAGGAGCAGTGTCACCAATCTCAGTGATTTTGGGGGCTACTTTTCACACGTGTTTGCCAAAATCTCGAGTTTTGAGGCTGAAAACACTGTTGCTGCTGCAGGCCACTTTAGCACCAAATGTGACAGGAAGGACCCGCTCACTTCTGTGTGATCAATGCCTCCCCACCCCTGCTGCTAGCACCCAGGCGGTGAGGAGGAGGAGGAAGCAGCCTGACTGAGAATGCAGAGGGGTGAAGAGACAGGTGCAGGAGCCAGAGTGTGAGAAGAAGCAAAGTGGGAGGGGGGATAGTTGCCAGAAGTGGGGGGAAGCAGTGGGATACAGGAAGCAGTGCGGGGAAGAGGGGACAGGTGGGACAGCAGAGGAGGAAATGGACTGTCAGTAACGGGTGGTGGATAGGACTAGAGGGAGCGGCAGGGGAAGCATATCGGTGTGTATAGGCATGGATGTGCAGGAGGA
>NW_020671931.1:0-1442 GCF_002925995.2 Terrapene triunguis | reverse complement strand
TAATACAAGCCTGGAGTGGCAAGTATTAATTTTAAAAATCCTTGCGGGCCCCTACCTTCTGCACTCGAAGTGCCAGAGTGGGGAATCAGCCTTGACAAAGAGTATGTCTATACTTTGAGCTGGGGTCTGATTCCCAGCTTGAGGAGACTGGGGCTAGCAGCTGCAGTGAGTGCCTATCTGAGATCATAGGCACATATTCAGGATGGCTACCCCCTCCTGCCACTCACACTGCCACAGCTACACACTATTTTTAGTTCGCCAACTCAATCAGAGGTAACACGAGCACGTCTTCATGAGCTGGGAATCGCATCCACAGCTCGAAGGGCAGACGTGCAGCCGTTGGTTGAGTAGGAGTGGTCAAAATTTTTCCATCAAAACCTTTTTTAGATAGCAAATTGGGTTTTCAACTAAACTAAAGGGACTGCTATTTTCAAAAATATTTGATTTTTTTATTGGTAAAACAAAAAACTGGGTAATTTTTATTTTATTTTTTTCAATTTTTGGCCTGAAATTATTTTGGGCTTTTGACTTAAAAAAAAATTATTTTGACAAAATTTCAAAAGATTCCCACCATGTGCCAAAGATATAAAAGGGGGAGAACAAAGAGGCTGCCAGTCATGAGAAATCCCCTAGTTACCACCTGAGCTAGAACTAACAAGGACTGTACCAGGGGAAAGGATTGGGCCCAGACTAGGAAGAAGTCCAGTCTGTGAAAGAAGCTTACTGGAAAGAAGCTTACAGGATGAGGTTTTATATGTAATCAGTTTCTTAATGTATTAGGCTTAGACATGTGTTTTGTTTTATTTTACTTGGTAACTTACTTTGTTCTGTCTGTTATTACTTGGAACCACTTAAATCCTACTTTTTATACTTAATAAAATCACTTTTGTTTATTAATTAACCCAGAGTAAGTGTTTAATACCTGGGGGAGCAAACAGCTGTGCATATCTCTCTATCAGTGTTATAGAGGGTGGACAATTTATGAGTTTACCCTGGATAAGCTTTATACAGAGTAAAACGGATTTATTTGGGGATTGGATCCCATTGGGAACTTGGTGCTGGAGACAGGAGTACTTGCTAAGCTGTTTTCAGTTAAGTCTGCAGCTTTGGGGGTGTGGTTCAGACCCTGAGTCTGTGTTGCAGCAGGCTGGTGTGTCTGGCTCAGCAAGACAGGGTTCTGGAGTCCCAAGCTAGCAAAGAAAACGGGCTCAAAGGTAGCTTCATTACATCAGGTGACAGTCCCAAAGGCTTTCTGTGACCAAACCTGTCACTAGCCCCATAACCTCTGGCTGAGTTACATAGGGTTATCATATTTAAAAAATAAAAAAAAAGAGGACACTCCACGGGCCCTGGCCCCACCCCTTTCCCACCCCGCCCCCCAACTCCGCTCCTTCCCCGCCCCAACTCCGCCCCTTCCCCAAAGTCCCTGCCCTAACTCCCCC
>NW_020671930.1:0-1012 GCF_002925995.2 Terrapene triunguis | reverse complement strand
ATGTTACAGACTGCTGGCTTGTAAAGTCTCTGGTAACTTCCAAAAGATTGCAAGGTCCTCAGTCCATAGTCTATATGCTCCTTTTAGTGTAAATCCATAATCCAGAGCAGGAAAGAGGCAAAATGGAGATGCTTCTGGGGTCTTTTATACCTTTTCCCATGTGGAGGGAATTCTCTCAGTCTCAGTTTGTGGAAAATTACAGGCACAAGATGGAGTGCAGGGTCACATGGGCAAGTCACATGCCCTTGCATGCTTTGATGAATCATAGGAGCAGCCATTACCCATATTCTGGCTAAAGCATCCACAGGAAGGGTCACTGGATGGGGACAAGCTTCTTTAATAGTCCATCAACTTGAATAGTTCATTCACAATGTGCTGGCCAGACTGGATATAAATTACCTTGTGGGTGTTATCCCAGGAGCAAACATATTTGAAACATAGATCTGCACAGCCAATATTCATTACTTCAGACACAAAAATGATACATGCATATAAACAGGATAATCGTACTCAGCAAATCATAACTTTTCCATTGACATCTTACGTGATATACTTTCATAGACTTATAGACTCTAGGACTGGAAGGGACCTCGAGAGGTCATCGAGTCCAGTCCCCTGCCCTCATGGCAGGACCAAATACTGTCTAGACCATCCCTGATAGACATTTATCTAACCTACTCTTAAATATCTCCAGAGATGGAGATTGCACAACCTCCCTAGGCAATTTATTCCAATGTTTAACCACCCTGACAGTTAGGAACTTTTTCCTAATGTCCAACCTAAACCTCCCTTGCTGCAGTTTAAGCCCATTGCTTCTTGTTCTCTCCTTATTGGCTAAGATGAACAAGTTTTCTCCCACCTCCTTATGACACCCTTTTAGATACCTGAAAAATGCTATCATGTCCCCTCTCAGTCTTCTCTTTTCCAAACTAAACAAACCCAATTCTTTCAGCCTTTCTTCATACTGCATGTTCTCTAGACCTTTAATCATTCTTGTTGCTCTTCTCTGGCT
>NW_020671929.1:0-1611 GCF_002925995.2 Terrapene triunguis | reverse complement strand
TTTTACATCTTAACTCTAGATATCACAGTGTGTCCCCAGCCCGTCCCGGCTCCCTGACCCCTCCGCACCAAGCCCACCATTAGTAGAGTGCATTACCGGCCACGTGCAGGTACCAGGGGTCACTGGGGAGAGAATTGTTCTCCTTATTATTGTCATCCTTGAGCTGGTAGCGGCAGGAAAAGGCCCCTGCGCTCTCCCTGGATACTGGGTGGGGTGAGTCGTAGACAAGTTTGTTTTCTTCCTTGGGCTGGACAGAAATCTCCTTCCCATCTTTGCAGAAGACAATGCGGGTCATGGGCGCGTCCAAAGGGACTAAACATGATAGCATGGCCGTGTCCCCTTGGTGGGCAGACAGCCTATCCAGAAACAGCCGTGGGGCGGGGAGAGAGCCTGGGGAGCAAACACACACCAGTGTTAAACACCCCCCTGCTGGTATCAATCAGGAAATCTCCATTCACTCCATTGGAGCAGGAACAATTTACACCAGCTGGGGATCTGACTCACAAGCCCACGAATCCCTGCTGCGCTTACAGGAACCAGTCACTCACCAGGAGAGCTGCAGATTTCCTGGCTTGAGACAAGGGAGCCTGTGAAATAAACACAAAGGGTCTCAGTGCAGGAGGGGGGGTGGAATGGGGAATTAAAGTTACTGGAGCTGGAAATACAGGTGGCATCCTCTAAAGGAAAGTGAGAGTCTCTGGCCTTTGCGGGCTCAGGCAAATCTAGCCCCAGCCAGTAGAGAGAAATTCAGTTCCAGAATAACGATGGGCCACGTTCTGCCCCTGTGTTTATCCCCTCACCAGAGACAGAATGAATTTGCTGGTAAGCTCCCTGGAGCCAATTTCCTCTCACCACAGGGGGGATTTTCACAAGCGCAAAGTGCAGCTCGGTGTCCAGCTCCCAGTGTGAATTGGCCCGAGGATCCCAGCTAGGAATCTGTCCCTGTTAGAGCAATGGAGCCAGGTGCATTTACACAAGCCGGGGATCTGGCCCACAGTCTATAACTTGTTATTTGCCCGGGGAGAAGTCCGGGGTTAGCTGGTGCATTTCAGTCTGAGTGCGGATAAGGAACGGCTCCCTGTACCAGCATGTAGAGCTCGCTGGACCCCAGACCCATGGCTGAAGGCTGGTGTGAGCATGCCAGAGACCCACTGGAGATGGGTTAGGCCAACAGCCGACCCTGACCCCATGTCGTGTTATGAGCCAGATCCTGCACTATTGTGATCACTGAGAGTTCTCCCATTCATTGCAGTGGGAGCAGGGTCAGGCCTGACATGTCCATGGCTCTGATCCTGCAGGCTGATGATCCGTCCCTTCCACTCACATGGCCATTTCTTGACTTGATTGTGCTCTGGGCAGGCGTCAGGGCCTCTACCAGGAAAGCAATGTGAAGGATCGGACCCATGAGGACATACGCGCTGGGGAAACACAACTAGGAGAGTCAGTGGGAGGCTGAACCCATGTTTGTCTCCTGATCCTCAGCTCTTTAGCTCAGCATATTTTGCATTCACCATAAATATCAGCAAAGAGCAATTCACAGAACACCCTGTGCAGCAGGCAGAGCTGGTATCCCCATTATACGGAGAGGCTAAGTGGCTGGCCCAAGGTCAC
>NW_020671928.1:0-1286 GCF_002925995.2 Terrapene triunguis | reverse complement strand
AAAACCACCCATGGTCTGGGAATGGAAAAGGAGCTTGTTGAAGCAGGCTCTGTCCTTCATGGTCCTTAAGATCACAGACTCTAGCACAGCAATGTTATGCGGGTATAGCTCAGTGGTAGAGAGTTTGAACGCAGATCAAATTGTCCTTTGTTTAAATCCAAGTACCCCTTTAGAAGCCTTTTTTTAAAGGAAAACATATTCATATCAATTTCCATTATGTTCAGGAGTTCCACTGAATGGGGATGCTTGAAAGGAATTTGAACACTCAACATTTTCCTGTGCAAATGAATAAAAACCCAGCTAACCTGTCCGTCAGATGAAATCAGTCCCAGTGTTCTGTGTCTAGTTTAGGTTTTCATCAATTAAACAAAGGTATATTATGAATTCACATTTGCAGATCCCTGTTCTCCAGGGGCTATGCTGTGTAGAGGAACAAGAACCACATCCAGTTGGGGGTCAGGACTCCGATGAGCAAAGACATCTTGGTGAGGGAAAGGTCACCAGCATCTTGGCTCCTTCACATTCAGGCAACATCTGGGCCCCCAGGACAAGGCATGAGAAGAAGCCAGTGGCTTTGAGAAGGAAAATAGCCACCTAGAAGCTGGCTAGAGCTGCCAGGATCCCCGGAAATGCCACCATCCCATGTCCAGAAATAGTCGTTAGAAGGTGGTGTCTGCAGCAGGACCAAAAAATGCAGGGAAAAGCCCTCAAAAGTCTAAGATGCCAAGACCCAGACGGTGGTCAAGATCCCACCTAAAATCAAGAAGGGGGAGAAAAAGGCTAAAGCCGCATCCAAAGCAGCCAAAGCCAGGGCTAAGAAGATGGCACCGAGAAAGAAGTGAAGAGATTTCCATTGGGATGACTCCTGCTCCCCAAATGGCTCTTTATGAATCACCATGGACTAGCCAGAGAGATCAAGGTCCCTCAAGACAAACAGCCCCATGGAAAGTACAGTGACCTGGGGTGGGGCGGTGTCTCTTCCAGAGGGGAAGTGCTGTGTTTTGTGTAACACCTCCCAGGTGAGTGATGCACTGAGAAGGCAGCTGCCCATAGCACCTACATGGGCTCATTCTCTTTGATCTGCTTCTGCTGTTATTTCAGAACCAGCACTAGGGCCCTTCTACAGCGTAATTCCTTTTTATACACGATCACCCTGAGTGAAATTTGCAGATTTCCTGGAGTCCCTTGAGGGAGGTGTTGTAGTCTCACTGCTGACTTATTATGTGAAGAAAAGATGTGCACCAGGACTGAGGCAGAATCCAGACATTCAGCTTTATGAGAAAGAA
>NW_020671927.1:0-4269 GCF_002925995.2 Terrapene triunguis | reverse complement strand
TCAAAGTTACTATTATAATAAATTAGTACCAAAAACAAAAATTACTCTTCCGTTCCACACAGTGTTCCATTTACACTCAGACTGTTTTCCTTGTTGACTTGACAATACTGACCTAAGATTGAGCTGGAATTAAAGTGGATTTGTAGATTGTCCCTCACCAACCCTAATGACATTTTCCCTTTGGCTAGGTTAGAAATGTTAAATGGTTAGTATGATTTAATTTCTCATAAACCTGATATCAATAAAACAATTTGTATGGGGTAGGTTTATGCATTGTTGCCATGCTTCTTGGCTGGTACTAACTAGCACACTATTGCTCAGATTGGTATGAATGATTTACAAAATAAATTTCAGATCAGCTTCTGGTTAACTCTGATAGGAATTGTTGAATTCACGAAGTAATTCCTGGAGGAGCTGACATACAACACATTTTCTCTTGACCATTCACCTATAAACAGTTTGATATTATGGGGCTTTTCCTTGATCATTGAGTCACATGCATAATATCTTGTTATGTCCACTATAGCTTGTGTTCCCATTCTGGTTATAATGCCCCGGACATCTGCCATCCACAAGAGCTGGAAGATAGGACTTGATAAAATGTTGTCTTCTTGCTCCACTGCTACCAGTGTCAGTTTGAGTTATTACTATTCAAGGCTAGGCACATACTTCTGGTACCATACACCCCTGCAGCAGTACTCTTTAGTAGGATTCAAAGAAGTGTCTTTCCACCTAGCAATAAGGCCATTCTTAGCCTGATTTCTAAGAAACGAACTATTACTAATGCACATGTGCATAATATATTAATCAAGTAACCTGGATGTTCCGCAGTTTAACAGACTTGCCACCTATTCTTTTATTTCCCTGGTGCTGAGTCATCTGCACTTGCAAACATGATTCTCTCCTGAATTGAAGTTCTAACTCCAAGGTGGCTGCCTAAAAAGCCCAAACTTCCACTTCCCTGAGTTCCTTCAACAAAACTCCAACTAGACTTCCAGAGCAAGCCTCAGACTCAGCTACCTCCACTAACAGATTTCCAAGGGGTTACTTTGGTTATACTCAGTGCTCCTTTCTAGAATATTTTGCTCCCGCTGGAAATACCCTAAGCTCCCCACATCACATTATTATTTTCAAGCCTTCCTGACTAAGCCATAACATAAGAATGGCCCTACTGGGTCAGAGCAAAGGTCCATCTAGCCCAGTACCTTGTCTTCTGACAGTGGCCAGTGCCAGGTGCCCCAGAGGGAATGAACAGAACAGGTAATCAAGTGATCCATCCCCTGTCGCTCATTCCCAGCTTCTGGCAAACAGAGGCTAGGACACCATTCCTGCCCATCCTGGCTAATAGCCATTGATGGACCTATCCTCCATGAATTTATCTAGTTTTTTTGAACCCTGTTATGGTCCTAGCCTTCACAACATCCTCTGGCAAGGAGTTCCACAGGTTGACTGTGCATTGTGTGAAGAAATACTTCCTTTTATTTGTTTTAAGCCTGCTGCCTATTATAAACATTCTGTGATGCTCTATACCTCAGGGGAAGACCCTGCACCCCCACGTTCATCCTTACAATATGATTATGTGGTATCCAATGCAAAGTTTGTCATGTCAGGTGTCTTTGGAAGGCTCATGATGCACCGAGTATTGTGGTCATAGTAATGTTATAGGTTGTAATTTCATGTATAAAGTTATGAGACTGAAAACGTATCCTCATGGCTTAAAACAAGCCCAGGCAAAACTCTCCAGGAGCAGAGGGGCAGTTCACACCTCATCAGGGCATGTATGGGACAAACCCAGCCCAGCCTCACAGGAACAAAGGACACTGGCCTCGGCAACAACAAAGGATCTGTTGGACTCTCGAGTGAGTCACCCCCCTTCCCTTGGTCAGTTTGGGACTATGATGAAGTAATGCTCACCTGACTCTGAAGTGGGGGGGGGGGGGCAAAGCTAAGAGGAAAGAAAGAACAGGATAAAAGGGAGAGACGTTTGCCATGCTCTCTTTCTTCCACCTCCATCTACAGACACCACCACCAAGCGACTGAAGTGTTGATCAAAGGGGAGAGCCTGGCTGAAGGGCAACCAGCCAGCCAGCGGTGAGAAGTATCTAAGTTTGTAAGGGCACTGAAAGTGTTAAGGTCAGCTTAGAATCAGTGGCATAGCCAGGGTTGCAGCTGAGGAGGAGCGGCGGCGAAAAAAGGCGCCGGTCCTTTGGTGGCATTTCGGCGGCCCTACACATGTGCCAAAATGCCACCAAAAGATGGAGCGGCATATGCGCAGGGCCACACCGCTTCCCCATCCAGAGCGCTGTCCGGGGCACCGAGACCCCCGGCCCCGTTCCGCCGGCCAGCCCGCGGCCCCGTTCCGCCGGAGCGCCACGAGCCGGCCAGCCCGCGGCCCCGTTCCGCCGGAGCGCCACGAGCCGGCCAGCCCGCGGCCCCGTTCCGCCGGAGCGCCACGAGCCCGCCAGCCCGCGGCCCCGTTCCGCCGGAGCGCCACTTTTAGGCAATGTCAGGTCAGGGGAAGCGGCCGCTTCCCCTGAACCCCGCTAGCTACGCTACTGCTTAGAATGCGTTTTGCTTTTATTTTATTTGACCAAATCTGACTTCTTGTGCTTTGACTTATAATTAAAATATATCTTTTGTAGTTAATAAATTTGTTTATTCCACCTGAAGCAGTGCATTTGGTTTGAAACATGTCAGAGACACCCCTTGGGATAACAAGCCCGGTACATATCAATTTCTTTGTTAAAATGACAAGCTCATATAAGCTTGCAGCATCCAGCGTGCGTAACTGGACACTGCAAGACAGAGGTTCCTAGGGTTGCATCTGGGACCAGAGATATTGGCAAGTGTCATTCGGTTGCACACTCCAAGCAGCAGCTGGCCAAAAGTGCCCACTCACGTAGCTAGGAGTAGCTTACATGCTAGAGGCTGTGCGGGAGCAACCCGGGAGCACAGGTTCTCACACCAGAGCAGGATAAGGCTGGCTCCCAGAGTCAAGAATTGGAGTGACCTAGCAGCTCACCGGTCCAGATAACACCAGAGGAACGTCACATTCATTGTGCTGAAATGTGGGATTTTTTTTTAAATTTGGTTCCATAAAAATATTTGTAAAATAATGAGTGTATACCTGTTCCAACAATACACTGGCCAACAGAGCAGTAGTGCAAGGTGAGAAGTAAGTTGCACCATGCAAATAGCTTCATAACATACTTCCCCCTGGAGTAAAGGGGAACCACAGAAGGAGTGTGACTGAGTCACAGTTCTTTCCCCAAGGCTCATTCTGGTGTGCCGCAGCTATGCACTGTCCCTTATCCAGAGCTGAGAACAAATGTTCAGTCTATCTTTATGGGGCATATTATTACCAACACAGCTCCAAAGAAATATGCAATTAATACTAAACTACTATCTCTAGTAAATCAGATAATATTGATGGAATTAGAACACATGTCTACCTGATCACTGATCCTAATTCCTGGGCCTCCATGGAATGGTTTCACATGAGTATAATCTAATTATTTAATATGCAAGCAGCTGTACATGCTCTCTTAAAAATGTAAGGCGTCAAACTGTGCAATTAAACAACATTAGCAGGATTACAGAGCAAGGAGAAGGTGGGCAGAACAATAATAGGGAATAGCAGGGTCTATTTTGACCACATTGACTCATAATGGTGAGGAAGTGTGTGTATGTGTATACAGCAAATGAAGATGTGATTGTAGTGTACATAGGCAGAGAGCTATACTAGCTTTAATCTAGCAAGTATGGGTAACAATAGTAGTGAAAACATGGTGGCATGGACTTCAGTGCAGGCTAGCAACCTGCTTACATACTAGTATCTAGGTTAGAGTACATACTCATGGTACCCTGAGTGCATACCCATGATTAGAGCAGGGGATGGGGAAATCATGACTTGTATTCTGTTCATAGCTCAACTACTGATTCATTGTACAGCCACAGGCAAGTCACATTCCTTGCCTCTGCCTAGGTTTACCTACCTGTAAAGTTGTGATAATAATGGGGTTTTGTGACATAGTACTTTTTACAAACTAGTAAATGTCATCCTCATATGAAAGTACATACCAGTATAAAGAAGTGTTATGATTTTTATTTATGTCCCTGTGTTTCCCCACAACTTATACAGGAGGTTATTTTTTCATTGAATACCCCCACCTCAAATTATCTGATGCAGTATAAGTCAATGCATCTTTATTTTGTATGACATCTGTCCTACAGACTGTCCCCTCTAAATGCTTTGCAGAGCTGTATTAT
>NW_020671926.1:0-5265 GCF_002925995.2 Terrapene triunguis | reverse complement strand
TCAGCTCATGCATTCAAAGAGAATTAGCCAGTTATTCCAGCCACTACTATTCAACAAAAGCTGCTAAAGCATAGTTGGAGTGGCTGTTCCATTGCCAGGGTTCTTGATTAGCTGCTGTTCCCATACTCTAATGCGCAGGACTTTTATCATCCGTTTTGCTACCTTTGGAACTTTCTGCCTCATCTTGGGCATCAAATGTCCTTCATACCCACTTTCAAATCTCTTCTGAAGACACATTTTTGCATACCTAGATCCTGATCTTGCTGTGCCTCTTTCTGATTTAAGTAGTGTGTTCCAGCCAATCAAGGAGGATGAACATCTCCCCCAGTCAGGAGCTTCATGAGCAAGGCCCTTTCTGAGCTTTAGTTTTGTTAATGCCCTTCTCCAGGGGTTTAGGTGAGTTGCTGGGTGGCAGCCATGGTCTGAATACTGCCTGGGGTCCCACAGTCCTGGATTCTCATATTATCAGGCCTGACTGACTACAGCTTTGCTCCTTTCATTGTCTGTGTATTCTGTCCAGCTAGCTGAAATTGTAAACTACTTGAGTGGAGAGTTATCTATTCTAAACTAAGGCCTAAAGCTCCTCTCACTTACAATACACTGGTGTTAATGAGGAATAACACCAATGCAGTTTCACTGTAAAATTGGTGTGAGTTGACAATCAGGCTCCTTCACATTTTGAGAAGTCCTTTGCACATCTTGCTGGCATATGAATAATAAATAATAATATACATTCAGACCTGCACGAAGGTAAAAACAAATTTCCACAAAATAATAGTTCCATGAATATGAAATGGTATAATTTCATGCGTCCATAAGTGGCCACTCATTCAAAGCCCCATTGAAGTTAATGATGCTCTGCCCAGGCTCAAAGGCCCATTCATTCAGATCAGATTGCAAGAGTAGGACCTACATACACAGTATTTTCATAGCAGATTTATATATTTGTATACCAAATATCATTCAGAATTTTCTGAATAGTGTTAGAGCCTTCATAAAGTTATGTCAACAGAGTTTAGAAATTTCCATTTAACTATACAACCTTAAGTAATGAGGATAATGGACCAAATTCTCTGCTAGTGTAAGTTAATGGAGGTAACATCAGCTGAGAATTTGGCCCAGTGCTGACTCACTTTAATGCCTTCCCCTATTGTATCTCCTAGAGCTCTCAGAGGTGCAGTCTTCATGAATCTTCATGCATTTGTTAGTTTAGTGTCCTCCTTTTATTAATGCTGATTTTGTATGTGCATTGTCATCAATAAAATGTTCTCCTGGTTCAAGTAGTTACAATCTTTGCACATTTGTGCATTTAGTAAGACTTTCATTAAAGGCAAAATGGTGGAAGCAGATGTTAAAAGGTGTCTGTGAATAAATTTTAGTCCTTTTCATCACATTTCTTGGACTCGCTTAGGCTATGTCTACACTATGCTGCTTTTAGGTACAGGGCTGTGTTGCTACAGCTGTGTCGCTAAAAGATGCACAGTGTAGCTGCTGTTTGTCGGCTCTCCTGCCGACAAAAAACTTCCACCCCCCAACGAGCGGCATTAGCAATGTCATCAGGAGAGCGCTCCTGCCAACAGCGAGCTGTTCGCACCAGTGCTTGTCATCAGCAAAACTTTTGTCTTTCGGGGGGGGTGTGTATGTGTGTGTTTTAACACCTCTGAAAGACAAAAGTTTTGTCATTCGGCTGCCAGTGTAGACATAGTCCTAGAATCTCATTACTAAACAAACAGTTCCTTTTTCCTCCTTCAACCCCTTCACTTTTCACCTGAAAAATCCCTGAAAACAAACAACTGTTCACCTAGGATCACAAGGGCTCCAAATGTGGCCTGGCAGTTCACCCTCCTTTTGTGCAGCTGCTCTGCAACGCAAAGGAATCTAAACAGAAAGGATTTAGCTATTCATCTAGAGAGCACTCTACCCTCTAAATGTCTCTTTAATGATTGCTTGGGTATGGGCACTGTATGGTTACTTTAACACTTTTTATAGAGAGTTTTATCCTAGATCAGTGGCCTATAATGTGCATGATATTATCACCTGCTCCCATAATAATCTAAAGAAAAATTTTAAAATTTTTATTAAAGTGAATGTTTAAAATTAAATAGACACAAGTTAAGAGGTACTGTACATCTGGGGTCAGGCTTTGGTTATGGGGGGTACAGGTATCGTTTGCAAGGATGAAAAGATACATACATATCGCATAATCTGCATAGACCCAGATTGGGGTGCAAGGGTTTTTAAAGTGTCAGTGGATAAGTGGGCTCGGGTACGCCACCCATGGAATGAATAAGTCAGTATCAGTGTAGCGGATAAGTACATGGGTGGGGTGTGTCCCTTGGTCCGTCAGGTAAGGAAATGGGTTATTTCCCTGGTCGGCAGTCTCAGTTACTCAGTGTGGTATTGGCGGTGTCCTGTGATGTGTTCCGTATAAATGTCTCTGGACCACCTGATGGTGTCGGACACCATGAGCTGTCTCATGAGCCGGGCGTAGCGTTGACCGACTCCGCACGCTCTCAGAACCAGTTCATTGTGGAGGTCCCACGAGCCCAGGGCTCCCACGATCAGGATGTGTATCTGGACCTCATAGCCCTGGGCTCTCAGGGTCTCGGCCAGCGGGGTGTACTTTGACGCCTTCTGTGCTCGGGCCTCGTGGAGGGCCGGTGACCGGTTTTCAAAAGGCACCGGGACGTCTACGATGAGTACCTTCTTCTTTTCTGCGTCCATCACGACGATGTCGGGTCGCAATCTGCTGTCTGTCCCGGGGATAGCGGAGTCGAGGGTGATCTTCCCCAGGGACGGCAGGATGGCTTTCACCAGCCGGTTTTGGATGGCGTTGTGGCGGTGCCACCAGGCTCCGGCGTGCTGCTTGCATCCACACAGGACGTGCGGCAGGGTTTCGTTTGCATAGCCGCACTTCCTGCAGCGCTTGTCCCGGTTGCCGTGGCGGATGGCTCCGTTGAGGGGAACGCAGTTGAGTCGGGCCCTGTGGACAAACCGCCAGTCAGCGAACCTGGTGAAGCTGCCCATGGGGAGGAAATGGTTACTGGCGATTTCCACTCACGCCCCATTTGATCCTGAAACCAACTCACTTACAGGAATAAGCTCTATTTATGTTAGCAAGGCTTTGCAGCTTCCAGGGTCCTAACTTTACAAATTTTAGGGCCCAATCCGGATGCTGTCAGTTTCTGTTCTTTTCAATGGATGCTGAAATTAAGGGAGCTCTGCCCCTGACAGTGAACCTAAGTGTTCAGTGAATAGAAATAGAATCAGATAAAAGAAATTGTGGTGTGAGAACAACAAGCAGATTACAGGGGAACCAGTCAGACTTTAGGTCGACTGACTTGTACCCACTCCAGGCCCTCGAAGTTTCTAGAACGTTGTTGTTTACTGAGTGGTTCACATAACCATGTGGTCATTCTCATCACTTTAGACTTCCCTTCCACTCGCTGGGCCAGATTCTCAATGCACTAGAGGTCTGCTCAGCAAATCTGAGACTAGGGAGAAACAAAGATGGCTTCACCATCTTTTGACTCTACTGATTTGGCTGTCTTCCAGAACCTGGGTTGGAAGCCCTAGGATTACTCCAAGTTTAGCTCCCATGAGGGAATTGAAGTAGCTGGACTCGCCAGAGCATAACAGTGCTCTAACTATGCCTCCTTCCATTGACCTGCCTCTGACATTTCCCCAGTGCCTGAAGTGCTTAGATTGTAGAACCTATGTCAGTGACTCTCCACAGAAGGGTAATTCTATGCTGTAGGTCAACTGTCTAATCCCTTTGGACCACCAGAGTGGCAAAAGGGGCTGGAATGGCAGCCAGACTCTAATCTTTTGAAAAATCTATGAAACTCTAATATGACATCGGGTCTTTCTCCTAAGCAAACCTCTTTGTTTAGAATTTTTTGCTTTATTCCTCAATATGTGAAAGATTTAGCATTTAGCTTCTGTGAGTTATGTTGGGTATGTGGATTACAATGCGTCATCACACAATCTAATATGATACTTTATGATTCTTCACATCAGACAGGGAGTTTGGAGAGCATAACAACCCAGTAGTTTGCCAAAGAATGTTGATGGAGAAGTTTCAGCACTGAAGAAATCTTAGAAGAATTTAGTTTTGTTTTAGTCATAAAACTGAAAAGCCCAGTTTCCTTGCAAAGATCTTTACGACAGGAAGAATGATAATAGCTACTAAATAGAATGAATAATAATATAAAAGAAGCTGCAATTATATAGCATCTTCCAAATGAGGATCTCACAAAACTCTACAGACATTGAATGAAGCCTTACCCAATATACATTGTAGCCAATAACTTATTTTTGTTTAACTGTTGGCTTAGGTGATTTTCTTTTGGTATTTTATAGACTCATAGACTTTAAGGTCAGAAGGGACCATTATGGTCATCTAGTCTGACCTCCCGCATGATGCAGGCCACAAAAGCTGACCCACCCGCTTTCCCTTAACTCAGCTGTTGAAGTCTCCAGATCGTGATTTAAAGACTTCAAGTCGCAGAGAATCCTCCAGCTTGCGACCCCTGCCCAATGCTGCGGAGGAAGGCGAAAAACCTCCAGGGCCTCTGCCAATCTACCCTGGAGGAAAATTCCTTCCCGACCCCAAATATGGCGATCAGTAGAACCCCGAGCATACAGGCAAGATTCTCTAGCCAGACCCACATTTTACCAGCGATGGCACTTTATTACCTAATTGACTAAAATCACGTTATCCCATTAAACCATTCCCTCCATAAACTTATCTAGCCTAATCTTGAAGCCAGAGAGGTCTTTCGCCCCCACCGTTTCCCTCGGAAGGCTGTTCCAAAATTTCACCCCTCTGACGGTTAGAAACCTTCGTTTAATTTCAAGCCTAAACTTCCCCACGGCCAGTTTATATCCATTCGTTCTCGTGTCCACATTAGTACTGAGCTGAAATAATTCCTCTCCCTCCCTGGTATTTATCCCTTTGATGTATTTAAACCCAGTTCAACTTCCATTGAAGTCAACAAGAGTTTTTTTTTCATTTACTTCAGTTGGAGCTGTACTGGCTCCTTAGTACCATACATTGCATATACCATGCCAAATTGGGTCCTAACTCCTGGAATCTAGGAAGCAAACATTCTACTAAATCTAGAAGGACATTTTCCAGAGGAAACTGCAGGAACAAGACCCAAGAGGATAATGAATTGCAAAGAATAAGAATTTCAAAACTGGTCTCAGGAGAGGCTCAATGTCCTTGTTTATTTAGTTTTGCTTGGTGACTTTTGATAACCC
>NW_020671925.1:0-2935 GCF_002925995.2 Terrapene triunguis | reverse complement strand
TAGTAAGTTGCTTAGAAATGGTCATAGGAAATAGTTAATCAATATAGAACAACTATCGATGTTCTTGTGCTTTGCTGAGAACGGGCACAGCGCCGGTGAAGCTAGTCGCTTGTAAACAATAATAGCTTTGCATGTCGCTGTGCTTGTCCTCAGTATCATTTGCCATTCAGTTCTAGAATAAAAGTCAGTAGGAGTTTATAAGTTGTTAAATAAGGTTATAGGTAGTTAGTGGAATATAGTTAATCAATGTATCAATATTGCATATGAATTTGTGCTTACTGGGAACTGGTACAGTACATGCAAGGTTGACTAATTAATGAGTAATGATAGCTTTGTATACACTTGTGCGTCTCTTCAGTATAACCTGCCATTTATATGAATCTTAATTCAGTGCTGGTCTTTAATTTTTCTCTTCTTATTCTGTCTGTGTTGCCTTTATAGTCATAAATCATTAAAAGCCTTCTTTGAGGAATTATTAGTTGTTTTAGTTTCTCTTTTGTGGACACTACTCAGCCTCATTACATCTGTGTTGGGTGATGGGAAGTAGCGATCACCCAGGGCACCACTGGGGCCCTGATGCATGTCCCCCTCTTCCATCAACTCCACAGCCATAAACGTCTCCCCCTTACTCTCACAGATATTATGGAGCACACAGCAAGCAGCAATAACAATGGGAATGTTGATATGGCGTCTGCACGGGTAACCCAGGAAAAAAGGCACGAAACGATTGTCTGCCATTGCTTTCATGGAGGGAGGGGTGACTGACGACGTACCCAAAACCACCCGCGACAATGTTTTTGCCCCATCAGGCATTGGGAGCTTAACCCAGAATTCCAATGGGCAGCGGAGACTGTGGGAACTGTGGGATAGCTACCTACAGTGCACCACTCCGTAAATTGATGCTAGCCACTGTAGTGAGGATGCACTCTGCAGACTTAATGTGCTTAGTGGAGTTATACGCAATCGACTGTATAAAATCGATTTCTAAAAATCGACTTCTATAAAATCAACCTAATTTCGTCGGGTAGACATACCCTTAGTTAAGTACCAATGTGGACACAAGAACCAATGGCTATAAACTGGCCATCAACAAGTTCAGGCTTGAAATTAGGCGAAGGTTTCTAACCATCAGAGGAGTGAAGTTCTGGAACAGCCTCCCAAAGGGAGCAGTGGGGACGAAAACATAACCGGCTTCAAGATTGAGCTTGATAAATTTATGGATGGGGTGATATGATTGGACTGCCTACAATGGCATGTAGCCGATCTGCGACTGCCAGCAGCAAATATCTCCAACAGCCGGAGACAGGACACTAGATGGGGAGGGCTCTGTGTTACTATAGAAAATTCTTTCCCAAGTGTCTGCCTGGTGGGTCTTGCCCACATGCTCAGGGTCTAACTGATCGCCATATTTTGGGTTGGGAAGGAACAGGTCGTGCTGGTGGGGGAGTGGCACTACATGTGAAAGAAAGCATAGAATCAAATGAAGTAAAAACCTTAAATGAACCAAACTGTCCCATAGAATCTCTATGGATAGTAATTCCATGCTCTAATAATAAGAATATAGCAGTAGGGATATATTAGCGACCACCTGACCAGGATGGTGATAATGACTGTGAAATGCTCAAGGAGATTAGAGAGACTATTAAAATAAAAAACTCAATAATAATGGGGGATTTCAACTATCCCCACATTGACTGGGTACATGTCACCGCAGGACGGGATGCAGCGATAAAGTTTCTTGACATCTTAAATGACTGCTTCTTGGAGCAGCCAGTCCTGGAACCCACAAGACGAGAGACAACTCTTGATTCAGTCCTAAGTGGAGCACAGGATCTGGTCCAAGAGGTGACTATAGCTGGACCGCTTGGTAATAATGACCATAATATAATTATTGCAGAGAAACTAAATGAATTCTTTGCATCGGTCTTCACGGTTGAGGATGTGAGGGAGATTCCTGCACCTGAGCCATTCTTTTTAGGTGACAAATCTGAGGAACTGTCCCAGATTGAGGTATCATTAGAGGAGGTTTTGGAACAAACTGGTAAACTAAACAGTAATAAGTCACCAGATGGTATCACCCAAGAGTTCTGAAGAAACTCAAATGTGAAATTGCAGAACTACTAACTGTCGTCTGTAACCTATCATTTAAATCAGCTTCTGTACCAAATGACTGAAGGATAGCTAATATGACACAAATTTTTAAAAAGGGCTCCAGAGGTGACCCCGGCAATTACAGGCTGGTAAGCCTGACTTCAGTACCGGCCAAACTGGTTGAAACTATAGTAAAGAACAAAATTGTCAGACACATAGATGAACATAATTTGTTGGGGAAGAGTCAACATGGTTTTTGTAAAGGGAAATCATGCCTCACCAATCTACTAGAATTCAACAAGCATGTGGACAAGGGGATCCAGTGGATATAGTGTACTTAGATTTTCAGAAGGCCTTTGACAAGGTCCCTCACCAAAGGCTCTTATGCAAAGTAAGCTGCCATGGGATAAGAGGGAAGGTCCTCTCATGGATTGGTAAGTGGTTAAAAGATAGGAAACAAAGGATAGGTATAAATGGTCAGTTTTCAGACAGGAGAGAGGTAAATAGTGGTGTCCCCCAGGGGTCTGTACTGGGACAAGTCCTATTCAACATATTCATAAATAATCTGGAAAAAGGGGTAAACAGTGAGGTGGCAAAATTCGCAGATTTTAATTTACATATGGAGATATACCTATCTCCTAGAATGGACCCTGAAAGGTCATTGAGTCTAGCCTCCCTGCCTTCACCAGCAGGACCAAGTACTGATTTTGCTCCAGATCCCTAAGTGGCCCCCCTCAAGGATTGAATTCACAACCATGGGTTTAGTAGGCCAATGCTCAATCCACTGAGCTATCCCGCCCCCCAATAAATATATGGAGATAAAAAACTACTCAAGATAGTTAAG
>NW_020671924.1:0-1325 GCF_002925995.2 Terrapene triunguis | reverse complement strand
CCATACAAGGGATCAGACTTTCCAAACCTGTGAAACGACGCTGCCCAAGTCCTTCTCAGTACAAACCAGGTCTCTGCAGAGTGCCAGGCCTCTGAGCTGTGACCGAAGCAATAACAGGAAGCATGTCAGGGAGTCAGTGAGGCTGAGAGCACTGGGGCTGTTCAGAAACCCAAGAGTTGGGGCTTGATTGAGGTCAACAAAGGGGCAGTCAGGACCTCACAGGGTCTAGGCTCTCAGAGACTCTATACAGACCAGCAGGTGGCAGTATAAGACCGCCCAATAGCATTAGCAACACACCCCTCTATAACTTAAGTCCCAAGGGAAGGGCTTTGGGAAGTTGAAGCCTTAGGGCTGTAGAACTGAGACTATGTAGATCTCTCTAGAGTATCTGGAGGCAGGGCTGCTTCTAGACCAAATGGTGCCCCCAGTGAGGGGAGTCTTCAGTGCCCCCATCTCTAGTGTGACCAGATGTCCCGATTTTATAGGGACAGTCCCGATTTTGGGGGCTTTTTCTTATATAGGCACCTATTACCCCCCACCCCCTGTCCCGATTTTTTACACTGGCTATCTGGTCACCCTACACCATCCCCCCATTTGTTAAATCACAGTGTGAGAGGGATCCCAGGTTGGTGAGACAGAGGGCTCAGCGGTACCTCAGTTTCAGGTTGCACCCTGGGGAACCAATCACACGCAGGATGGAATTTCATTCGCTCCTACCATCCGTTTAGGGTTCAGATGTCTTGTGCAAATACATTTTTAATGCTAATGCTGCTGTCATGGATCTTTCTGTCTAGGCTTTTATTCTGTGCTCTTCACAATGGTACTTGATGGTGGGTGTGTTTCTGGGGACAGGCCATGAGCATGGCCAGTCCTGTGCTTCCTGTTTGTCAGTGGAGGACTGTTACAATATTCAGACTGCCCCTTTAATGTCTCCTTTAATGTCTCCTTACCAGTGACTGATCCCTGACTCCCATCTGAGCTCTCTTGTGGGGCTGGCTTTGTGACTCTGGGGGGCTCAGTCCCACTTTGAACCTGGCTTTAACTCACTTAGGGGCAAATTCTTCCTCCCGCATTGCACAGGGGTGCAGGGATCTGACAAGCAGATCTTCCTTCTCTAGAACATGCTCAGTGAGCAGGGAGCAGATTTGCATGAAGGGGCCGTTCTCCAGCGCTGGGGGTTTAAGAGAGAATCGGAGGGTCCCAGCCACAGACCCGTTTGCCTCAGGAAGCCGAGTTCATCTGAATTCCCCACCATGGCCTGGGCCCCTCTGCTCCTCACGCTGCTCACTTACTGCTCAGGTCTGCGGGGAGGGTTTATGTTCAGT
>NW_020671923.1:0-1009 GCF_002925995.2 Terrapene triunguis | reverse complement strand
CTACAAAAGCAGTTTCTCCTCCTTTGGTGTTTACACCTCAACTGCTAAAAGAGGGCCTCACCCTCCCTGACTGAACTAACCTCGTTATCTCCAGACTGATTCTTGCCTGTATATTTATACCTGCCTCTGGAAATTTCCATTACATGCATCTGACGAAGTGGGTATTCACCCACGAAAGCTTATGCTCCAATACATCTGTTAGTTTATAAGATGCCACAGGACTCTTTGTTGCTTTTCACAGATCCAGACTAACACGGCTACCCCTCTGATACTTAGTATCACGGGAATTTCAGAGCATTAGGAGCCTGCTAGGGAATAGGGCTGTGAGGAAATAGGATCTAATCTATCATATCCGCATTCTAATACTGTGCCCCTTGGTGCCGTATCTGAACATGCCGGAGCTGAGGTCTTAGGCAGCATGCTGTATGGAGTGGGAGCAGACAGACAGAAGTAGATTGGTGGCAGTTGGGGAGGATATTCACATGTGAGAAAAACTGACAGGGATGCAGGGAAAGGGGGTTCAGGAGTAAGTTGCAGAAGGAATGTCTGGAAGTCGAGGAGCAGTTACTAAGCACTCTGGACTGTATAGAAAGGATGAAGAGAAACGGGAAAGGATCCAGATGCAAGTGACAAAGATGATCAAAGGGATGGAACACAAGCCACAGGAGCAAAGGCTGAAGGAACTGGGTATGTTTGGTTTGGAAAAGAGGAGATGAAGGGGGGATATGATAGCGGTGTTCAGCTACTTGAAAGGCTGTCAGAGAGAAGATGGAGAAAAGTTGTTCTGTTTTGCCACTGAGGGCAGGGCAAGAGGTGCAAACTACAGCAGAGCAGATTTAGGTTAAATCTCAGGAAAAACTTCCTAACGGAGGTTTTCAAAAGGAGGCTGGATGGCCATCTGCCTTGGATGGTTTAGAAACAACTAATCCTGCATCTTGGCAGGGGGATAGACGAGATGACCCTGTTAGCCAAATAGGGCTCGTTTCCCCCCGGAGCTTACCTAATTACA
>NW_020671922.1:0-1302 GCF_002925995.2 Terrapene triunguis | reverse complement strand
GTGGTGGTCAGGTGGCAGGGGTGTGGATAGGGGTCGGGGTGGTCAGAAGGTGGGGAATAGGGGGGTTGAATGGGGGCAGGGGTCCCCAGGGTGGCAGTCAGGAAGGAGAGGGGGGATTGGATGGGGTGGGATGGGTAGTCAGGGGCAGGAGTTGGCTGTCAGGACAGGGAACAGGGGGGATTGGATGGGGCAGGAGTCCCGGGGGGCTGTCAAGGGGCAAGAAGCAGGAGGGGTCGGATAGGGGGTGGGGCTGGGCCACGCCTGGCTGTTTGGGGAGGCACAGCCTCCCCTAACCGGCCCTCCATACAATTTTGGAAAGCCCGATGTGGCCCTGAGGCCAAAAAGTTTGCCCGCCCCTGCACTGACAGGAGATCCTTGCTCCAAATCATAGGCCTTGTCTACAATGAGGATTTTAGAGAAATCTCCAACTATTGCTCTAATACCTGTAGTAAGTAAAGGCCCTGATAACGGCCCAGTATGAGGCCTGAGGCCTGAACTAAAGTAATGGTCAAGACTCTGCTAACATAAAGCAAAGTTAAGCTGTGAGCAAGAGGCAGGCCCTGCTCACAGAAGCTGGCAAGGAAAGGGCTGATGCTGCAAAAAGATACATACCTAAAAAGTACTGAACACTAGATATTAAAACACTCCTATACTGGAACATTCCACAGATAACATGGAACAGGCCGACCCATCCCAATGACAGGGGCAAAAGGGTAGAATGATGGATAGATCGAACCAACATGTACAAGGTGAGAGGCGGCACCTTACTACGTAGAAGGGTTGTACCTTGCTGCGTAGAGGGGTTGCACCTCAATACGTCAGGAGTGATGTGTAACTTGTTTGTACCTGTGTATAAAAATGTATCCCTGGGGTGGTGTCTTTGTCCGGCTGAGGGGGCAGTGGAAAGTACCGCCACTGAGCTGAGTCCATTGCCGAGCGGCACTTTCTAGCAGTATGCCCTGTAGACTAAGTAATCTACGGGGAACTGAAATTGTGTCAGGGTCGCAATAAACCTGGCCGAGGTGCCTTTGTACCTTACTAAGACTCTGTGGTTATTGGGGGTTCTCGTCGGGTTTGCTGTATCAGCTATCTGCGCAGAGCTGGGACAGCACACAGAGGGAACACACGCACGCAGCCGAGTAATATCAACACAGGAAAAAGCAGAGCACCATACCGGTAGCATCTGACGACACCAATGGGCAGCTACTTCATTTGTTACCCAAGCCAGAGGGGATATGTCATCCTTTTATGACATCATTCCCATTGAGTCACCGTTTGTGTTGGATTTTTAGTCAGTGATAG
>NW_020671921.1:0-2607 GCF_002925995.2 Terrapene triunguis | reverse complement strand
ATGGTCAATGATGGGATATTAAAAGTTACTACAGAGAACTTTTTTCCAGAGGGTCTGGCTGGAGAATCTTGCCCGCATGCTCGGGGTTCAGCTGATCGCCATATTTGGGGTCGGGAAGGAATTTTCCTCCAGGGTAGATTGGCAGAGGCCCTGAAGGTTTTTCGCCTTCCGCCACAGCATGGGGCAGGGGTCGCAAGCTGGAGGATTCTCTTTAAATCATGATTTGGGGACTTCAACAGCTGAGTCAAGGGAGAGAATTATTCTGGGAGTGGGTGGGTCAGCTTTTGTGGCCTGCATCATGCGGGAGGTCAGACTAGATGATCATAATGGTCCCTTCTGACCTTGAAGTCTATGAGTCTATGACCTTTGCACGGATCACCAGCTGACTTTCAGATCCATAACAGACCTGTGCACCTTGAGCTAAAGGAGTAACTGGTATCAGTAGTAGGCTGCTATCCTCATAGTGGACAAGCCACTAGAAGGAGATGTGCCACAGAATATTCATCAGACACCAGAAAACTGGGACTCAGGAACCTTGGGTTCTGTTTCTGGCTCTGGCAGGGACTGTGGTCTAGTGCTTAGATAACACAGCCAAGCATACAGCTTTGGCACATTCATTCTGCAAGGCAGCATAGCCACATTAATGAGACTTGAATCCACTATATTAGAGACCTGGGGCAGATTCTAACTCCCCATTTGATCCCTTTTTGACAATACAGGTGCAGAACAGCCTTGATGGGAACTCCCCCAGCGCAACAGCACTGCTGAGGTAGGCAGCACTATTCTGCCTCTCGTATCATAGCTCCGAGCTCAGGGGCACAGCAGAAGTGAGATGGGAAGCGTCCAGAGATCTGGGTTGCAGAAGCTGCCAGTTATGTAAAGCTGCCATAAGTCACGCTGGCTCCAAGAGCAGCTCAGGTTCTGGGAAGCACAAAGAAGGCTTCTCCCATCCTCATCTCATCATCTGAGCCTCTCAGATGCTCAGAATCCAGCCCCGGCTTCTATTCCCAGAGCTGCCAGAAGTGACCTTGTGCATCCCCTCAGTTACCCCATCTGTACAATGGACAGAGTGCGACATGTCTGCCTCCCAAGGCAGGGGCATCATGCTCTGCTCACCTATAAAGGCTGCGAAGTGCACACAACCGTTCGCACCAGTCAGTGAGGAGCTGAGACTGGAACTCACAGTCTGTGCTTGGTGCCTAGAACTCCTTCCCCGGTGGGTCATAATAGACAAACAGAAAGGTTAGGTCCCCCAGGATCAGCCAAGTAGGGGGGAGCTGTGGGGGATCACTACCACCAAGCCAGGGGCGGAAGCTCACTCTACTTTTAGCAGAGCTGTACTCCCCCTAGTCCCACTTAGTTTAGCCCATGGGGGGAGGCAGGCTTTAAAGAGCCAGCAGCAGCTGCTGTGGCATTTCCCCCATCTGGTGTACCAGCTTTGGGCCTAGGAACACGTTCAGTGAGGCTGGTGTAATGGATTTCTGTGGGGCTGGCACATACTTAGTGCAGATGGAATACTCCCAAATTTCAGACTCTGTGCATATGCAAATAGTGATTTCCAGAGACTTACAGCTCAGTCAAATCTGGGTAGATTTTCATGGAGACAGCAAAAGGCACATCTCTGACCCCAGGACTCGGCCTCAGCCAGACTTCAAATTCCTGCTCCAAACACTGGAGGTTGCAGAGCTCTTCAAAGCAAAGGGGGAGAAATTAACATTGGCCTTTTTTCCAAACCTTGTTCAAGCTGAACCATTTTTTGCTGAAACTTTCAAAACCAGCACGAGGCAGGGAGCAAACGTGGAAAAGTTCAACTAGAACCACTGAAGTTTGGCAAAGTTACCAACAACTGGAAACAGGGGCTTCTAGTATAAAGTAATGGGCAATCATAACTTTAAGCACTGCTACCAGGCTTTCTGATGGTGGAGGGTAGCGTAAGCATGTCCTGAAAGGGATCAGATTCTAGACTAATCTAATCTCCTCTGGAAGTTCATTCTTCAGACAGGGATGAAGGGACAATGGGTATGAAAAGGGCAAACCGTCTCAGATAATTCTTAGGGGTGGCTTAGTGCTACTCTATACTGATAACTCTGAAGTTAATCATTCGAAATACATTGAAATAGGGGTGCACTCAGTGTGTGGAGCATATTATGCTGATGGAACTTTACAAGCTATAGACACAGAGTCAGGCATACAACCACAGGAGCAGGCTGGTGTATGTAGCAATAACAGCAGGACCGCTAATAACCAACAGCAGGATGCCTCCGCCTTACCACAGATGTCTGCACTGCTCCCACTTCACCAATCAGCGCTGATCTCTTGTCATAGCAGAGTCTCAGGTTTCAGCAGAATCCATAAAAGAATTAAGTCAAGATAAAGAGTGAATTGGGAAACGTGTTCTGAATCCCCAGCTGGGCACTCACACAGAGCAGCAGGGAGGGGTGTGTGTAAAAGGGGCAGAGGAGGGAGAGAAAGGGAAGGACCAGCTACAACTAGGTTGAACCACACACTCAGAAACCCCAAGAAACCTCTCCCAGAGCTCAGACACTTTGTTGAGAAGTCCCCTAAAAACACCACAGATTAGAAAGGCTAACAGCTCCCTTGTGTCTG
>NW_020671920.1:0-6420 GCF_002925995.2 Terrapene triunguis | reverse complement strand
CGGGTCAACTTGATATGCTTTCAACTTTGACTTCAGTGTGTCTTTATATAATTTATACTGACCACCATGAGAACAGATGTCTTGCTTTAGCTGACCCTAAAACAGAGGTTCTCAAACTGCAGTGGACCAGTGGTCCACGAGCTCCATTCAGGTGGTCTGCAGATAGTTCCCTCTAAGGTGCGTGCCTGGGCAGTCGCACACAAGAGAATTAAGGGCCACCCACCTAATTAGTGGAGCCGCACAGGTGTTGCTCCACTAATTAGGTGCCTGGACCCTGGAGAAGACGCACATGTAAGGTGAGGTGGTGGCCTTGGGGGGAATAGGGGTAGGGGGCAGTGGGGTAAGAAGAGGGGCTGGGGGAAATTTGGGTCGTGCAGGGCTGCGACAGCCAGAGAAAGAGGTGACTTTCCCCAGCTCCAGGGCTGCGGCTGCTGGGGAGAGATGGCCCTCCTTCCCAGCCTCAGCTCTGTGGCTGCTGTTGCGGGGGAGAGACCTCCCTCCTTCCCAACCCCAGCTCGGGGGCTGCCTTGGTGGGGGAGAGAGAGTACATCCATCGCATTAGAAAGGTAAGACTACTGATATTAAAATATTAGTTGTGTGCTTTTATTTGTAGAAGAAAAGAATGTTTACTTTTTTTAATATAGTGCTTTTATACAAAGCACTTTACAATAGTTAGCTAACGGTACAAACAATATTTGGAAAGATCATTAAGTGGTCCTCTGAGACCCTCAGCAATCTTCAAGTGGTGCGCGGAAAAAAAAGTTTGAGAACCACTGCCCTAAAATATGGCCTTGGGTATTCTCAAGTTAGGGTGACCAGACAGCAAATGTGAAAAATTGGGACAGGGGGTGGGGGGGTAATAGGAGCCTATATAAGAAAAAGACCCTAAAATCGGGACTGGTCACCCTATCTCAAGTCGGACATATGAATGAGATGCCTAGATTAAGGCAGCTGAGTTTTTATGAGCATGCTTTGAATGCCAGACATCCAACAACAATTAAAGATTTCCATATTGGGAATCCTGTCCAACCACTTGATCCTGCAAATAGACCGAAGACCGCATGTATGGAACTGAACAAGTGTGCTAATGTGGCAGCACTACGTTGTCATGTCTCACAATCATATAGAAGCACTGTAAGCATGACTGCTTGATAGACTTTTAGCTTCGTGTTTATCTTGACATTCCTATTGTTCTATAGGTGGTGTGACAGCATTCCAAATGCAGGGCTGGCCTTGGCTATGCAGTGGGTAATTTCATTATCAAATGTGGCATTCTGGGAAATCATACACCTAAGGTAGCAAAACTTCTCCGTGGACTTGAGAGGAGCATTGTTGATCTTAACAGTTGGGTAGACATGCACATGCCCCAGCACAAATTGGTACAGTACGTCAGTTTTCTTTAGGCTGATGGTGAAATCAAAATGATTGCATGAGCAAAGTGATCAGATATAAATTGAATGTCATCAACCGAGGGAGCAACCAGCACACAGTCATCAGCAATTAAAAGGTCTTTAAAAAGTAAATCTGCCACTTTTGTGTGAGCACAGAAGCATTGCAGATTGAACAACTTCCCATCTGCATGGAACTGGATAAATACTCCTGTCAGTGTCATGAAATGCATCCATAAACATACCCCAAAAAGGATGGAAAAGAATATGGGCGCCAGCACGCAACCTTCTTTGGTGGCATTGGTGACTAGAAAGGGTCCGATATCATATTTCACAGTATGACCTGTTCAAGAATTTTCCCAGCCACAGAGTAGGGAAATGCCAGGGTCATTATCGCAATTTGCCCTATCACTTTTATGTTTATAGAGGTAGATAAGGTTGGCAGCCTTGAGATCCTGTGGCACCAACTCTTGCTCCCAGATAATGTGGAAGAGCCATTTGAGGTGCTTTGCATAGTGGTAGCCACCGTGCTGGAATGTCATCTGGTCCAGGTGCTTTCCCTTGTAACATCTGCTGTGGTGGTCTCATGTAAGGTGGGGGTTATTGCTAGTTTTTCTTTCAAGAAATGTGTAAGAGCATTAATTGCTTCCTCAAATGTTGGGAAGGGCGATTAAGAAGCAAACTGAAATGTTCTGTCCATCAGTCAAGTATTTCTTTTTTTGTCAGTTAAGAGTAAATTGCAGTGCAGTTTGCATACAGGGATTATCCTGTTGCACATGGTGCCATATACAACATGAACGCCAGCAAAAAAGCTTTTGGTGTCTTTGCAGTCTGCTGCCAATTGTAACTCTGCAGCTTTCTTTTCTCATCACTGCTTCTGTCATTTGCCGAAGTCTGGTCTGAACCACCATTTTTGTTGTGTGGTATGCAGCCTTTCTAGCTGCTGAATCTTTGTCCTCTACGTAGGCTTGATGGGTAGCATGCAGTGAGTTCAAGAGCCAACATACTTTGGGGTCCTTCTCAACAAACCAGTCCTGATATTTCCTCTTAATGAAGCAGAGAACTTCAGCAGCCATATTATATGTTGTGTCCCCAGAATGTTTCCAGGCTGTCTCAATGTCCACTGAGGCTTCTGTAATTGAGGGAAATGCTTCCATGAGTTTGTTGGAATTCAGACTGTTTGTCACAGTTTTCCAGGCTTCAAATACTAATTTTACTTCACTGGCTTGAGTTGCTTTCAGTGTTGCTTGAGAGCACTACAGAGGAACATTTGACTTCTCATGAGTCTATGGGCTGACCAGAAGTCAGCGCCTCTCATGACGCAAGTGAGCCTGACATGGCAGAGATTGCTTTGCCATATAGTAACATAATCATGTGCCAGTGTTTTGAACAAGGATGCATTCAGGTCATATACTTGTTGGCCTGTTGAAGCATTGTTGGTGATGACTAGGTTGTATTCAGTGCATTTGGAAAGAAGTAGCAAACCGTTAGGTCGTCATGGAGTTGGCAATGCGAACTCTGTCACATTGCTCCATGATGCAGAGTTACAACCGTACCTGTCATTAAAATTGCCAAAAACTATCAGTTTATTGTTATGTGGAGCCAACCTGACAACGTTATCAAGGGTTTGATAGAAGTCCTCCGTATCCTCATCTGGATAGATCATTGTTGGTGCCTATACGCTGATGCCAGTAGCATGACTGTTAGCAAGGCCAGTGCAAAGGAGCATAAATCTGTCATTAACACCCTTCAGCAGTGACACAAATCTGCAGACAATCAAAGTCTGGATGGCAAACCCCACACCAGTGCATCTGCATTCATCCTCAGATTTGCCAATCCAGTAAAAAGTGTAACTAGCACTCGCTGGTGAGTTGCAGCTAGAAGAAATAAGTTTTTTGTTTCACAGAGCCCAGCAATATCGGTATTGTACTGCGCCAATGCTCTGTCGAGTAGAGTGGTCCTATGCTCAGGTCCTTCACCTCTGTTGAGGAGAGTGTGACTATTCCAAGCTGCAAAAGTTGTTTGTCTTCCTTATATTTAGACTGCAGAAAAGCTGGATGACCAGTTATGTGGGACACTCTGACAGGTTTGGGTGGAGCAAGCATTTTTTAGGGTCCTTTCTCCATCTGATTCCCCCTTTGAGAAGAGCAGCACTGTTCCAAATGGTGTGTGAGTTGCTTGGGAGTATTTGCTTCAGGTTGGGGGGGCCATCTGTAAGCGAGGACGGGCCTGAAGCAAATACTCACCAGCAACTACACATCACACAACAAAAACACCAACCCAGGAACCAAACCCTGCAACAAACCCCAGTGCCAACTCTGTCCACATATCTATTCAAGGGACAGCATCATAGGACCTAACCACATCAGCCACACCATCAGGGGCTCGTTCACCTGCACATCTACCAATGTGATATATGCCATCATGTGCCAGCATGTACATTGGCCAAACCGGACAGTCTCTACGCAAAAGATAAATGGACACAAATCTGACATCAGGAATCATAACATTCAAAAACCAGTAGGAGAACACTTCAATCTCCCTGGTCACTCAATAACAGACCTAAAAGTGGCAATTCTTCAACAAAAAAACTTCAAAAACAGACTCCAACGTGAAACTGCAGAACTGGAATTAATTTGCAAACTGGACACCATCAGATTAGGCCTGAATAAAGACTGGGAGTGGTTGGGTCATTACAAAACCTAAACCTAATTTCCCCAATACTAATTTCCCGCTACTGTTACTCACACCTTCTTGTCAACTGTCTGAAATGGGCCATCTCATTACCACTTCAAAAGTTATTTTTCCTCTCTTGGTATCCTGCTGTCAATTGAATTGTCTCGTTAGACTGACCTCACACTTGGTAAGGCAACTCACATCTTTTCATGTATTTATACCTGCTCCTGTGTTTTCCACTCCATGCATCTGATGAAGTGGGTTCTAGCCCACAAAAGCTTATGCCCAAATAAATTGGTTAGTCTCTAAGGTGCCACAAGGACTCCTCGTTGTTTTTGCTGATACAGAATAACACGGCTACCACTCTGAAACCTGTTGCCTTGTCGAATGACCTGCACTGTGATCGGGTTCTAGAGGGAACGGTATGTGCAGTTCCAGTCCCACTTTCCTGTGCATGCAAGCCATGTGCTGGTCTGGTACAGAAATTGCAATGAGTAAGGGCAACAAACGTGGATGCAGGTTTATGTTTTGAGTTCTTTCTCCTAGTGAATGTCGTTGGCCCCTTGTAGTTCTTCCACCTTTCCAGAGTTACTTTTGGAAGGGCAATCGCATGTCCCTATAGATTGCTATTGGCCATCGGCTTATTTGATGGTGGCCTATGGTTGCCTGGTCCACTATTGCCTTTAGGCATCTATGGCATTTTATAGGGCATTGCAAATTACTTCAGTTGTATACTTGAATACAGGTTTGGGTCTTTTCCTTTTACATAAAAAGATTTGGTAAAATGACTTAATGCTGGTGAAATGTGCCAGATGGAGAGCCCTGTGCTGAAGACCGAAATCCCTGTGCACAGAATGAGCTAAACCAGAGGTTGTGGCAGTGCAAGCTTCCCCAGTCTGCTCCGTTCTTGTGCTTCAGAGGTAGGGGAACACGTCAGTCTCCATGCACCTCTCAGTCCTTTGTCTTGGTTGACTCTATATTGAGTCCCTAGCTGTGTCCAATCCTGTCTGTCTCTGGACAGGAAATGGTACTTTTGGTTTCACAGCATAGGGTGGAAGAAATGTCTAGTTTAGTCTGCTTATCTTGTGCTGATGATCCTGGCATTATCATTTCTCATATCCTTAAGATCTACAGCCGTTTCACCATGCGCTTTCTTGTTTAACCAGCACCCTTGGACCTTCACGTTTTCAAACCAAGAAGAGCAATATCTTCCTTATTTGACCATTCATCTTCAGCGTAGAATTGTTTTATAGATTTTTTGCTATCAGATACTTCAGCTGGCTTCAGGACAGTTACAGTTAAGCACGTAGCTGATCTCCTTCATGTAGGTCTACAAAGGTCTCCTGAGCCAAGGAATGCAAAGCTGGAAATGGTTGCAAGCACTTTGGAGGCCAGGAGTAGAACTCAAAATGACCTTCATAAATTAGAGAAGTGGTTTGAAATCAACAAGATGAAATTTAATAAAGACAAGTGCAAAGTACTACGCTTATGAAAGAAAAATCAAAGGTATAGCTACAAAATGGTGGATAACTAGATGGTGGCAGTATGGATGAGAAGGATTTGGGTGTTATAGTGAATTGAATATGAATCATCAAAGGGATGCAGTTGCAAAAAAGGCTAATATTCTGGGATATATTAACACAAGTGTCATATGTAAGGGTATGTCTACACTACGAAATTAGGTCGAATTAATAGAAGCCAGTTTTATAGAAATCGGTTGTATACAGCCGATTGTGTGTGTCCCCACATAAAATGCTCTAAGTGCTCTAGTCGGCGGACCGCGTCCACAGTACCGAGTCTAGCGTCGACTTCCGGAGCATTGCACTATGGGTAGCTATCCCACAGTTCCCGCAGTCTCCGCCGCCCATTGGAATTCTGGGTTGAGATCCCAATGCCCAAATGATGCAAAACAGTGTCGCGGGGGGTTCTGGGTACATGTCGTCAGGCCCCTCCCCCTCCGTCAGAGCAACGGCAGACAATAGATTCGCGCCTTTTTACCTGGGTTACCTGTGCAGACAACATACCACGACAAGCATGGAGCCCACTCAGCTCAGCTCACCGTCACCATATGTCATCTGGGTGCCGGCAGACGTGGGACTGCATTGCTACACAGCAGCAGCAGCTAACTGCCTTTTGGCGGTAGACGGTGCAGCATGACTGGTAGCCTTCATCGGCGATCTGGGTGCTGGCAGCCGTGGGGCTGGCAGCCGTAGGGCTGCATTGCACCAGCCCCTTGCCTTTTGCCTTTTGGCAGTAGATGGTGTATTACGACTGGTAACCGTCGTCATCGTACAGCAGTGGCTGGAACTCTGTGGGGGCTGCTGTGATCCAAGTTGCCAGGGCAATGAAAGACCTG
>NW_020671919.1:0-5759 GCF_002925995.2 Terrapene triunguis | reverse complement strand
AAGTATTTTAGGGAAATTGAATACCATAAGTGGAGGAGTTGTAGAGTAACCAGACAACAAATGTGAAAAATCGGGACCAGGTGAGGGGTAATAGAAAGAAAGAATATAAGAAAAAGACCCAAAAATCAGGACTGTCCCTATAAAATCGGGACATCTGGTCACCCTAAGGAGTTGAGACTGAAGGACATTTCTTGAGGTTTTGTGATATAAGTGGCTAGAACATCTCTGGTTTTTTCCACTTTTGGAAGAATCTATATATTGATATTTCTGTAATTGGAACTTGGAATAAAAATATTTCATTGATATATTAAAATTTGTTAATGATGTATTTCACATTTTGAGATCTTCCTGGAACTACGGTTAGGTCCTAGATTTAAAAAAAATGCAGCCTCTCTAAATATCACTTCTAAACCATGGGGCTAGAGAAGGAAATGAAAATATTTGAATTTAATGTTAATTTTACATTTTGCGAAAGTTTAATTTTGTTTTGGCTTGTTTTTTGTGGCTTGCCCACTTCTACTAGTAGAGCCCTAGTATTTATTTAGCTGAGAATGTTCATGTTCCAGAAGCATGCACTGAAATTAGGGAAGCAAACAAACATGGAAAGTTCCTGTATAAAATAAATACTTGGCACTTTTATCATGCTTTTCAACTTCAACACTAGATTTTTTTTTTAAAATCTGCAAAGCATTTTATAAAATAATCTACACAACTCTCCTGTCAGTACAATGGGTAGGTGTAACTATCTCTGTGCATGGAAGAAACTGAGGGAGAGAAATTAAAGTGCTGTTATGGTTAGACCACTGATTGCAAAAATGGCAACATTTTACTCAACTCATCTGCTTCCTGTTATATTCTAAATCACATCTGCTTATTTTACTAATTAAAATCAAGTTTTTATTGCTTTTATTCTTGTTAGCACTGCTTAGCCAATATTATTACGAATACTGAACTAGATATTGGATTTTCTGGCTTGTGCATCATCAACAGAATTAACAGACTCATAGAATCGTAGTACTAGAAGAGACCTCAAGAGGTCATCTAGTCCAGTCCCTTGCACTCATGGCAGGACTAAGTATTATCTCGACCATAGAATTGTTAGCTATGTTTCAAATATTTATTACTGGTAATGTTATATATTGCATTTATGTATTATGAAGAAAAATAGAGGGATGACTGATCAGTCCGATTCGGGCGTGGAACGTCCTGTCACACGTCGGGCAGACATATAATGGCACTGTCGATGGTGTACGAGCGGCTCTGGACTTGCACAGCTCACGCTTTTTTTCAGCCTCAGCAATACGCCTCGCCTCAGAGGTATTACTGCCTGTGTGAATGAGGCTGTGCCATGCTGAACGGTTCAGTGCGAAGGTTTCCCATGTGGCGGTGTTGATCTCGAAGGACTTCAAAGAGGTCTTCAGCGTGTCCTTGAACCGCTTCTTTTGTCCTCCATGGGAGCGCTTTCCCTGAGTGAGTTCTCCGTAGAAGAGCTGTTTAGGAATGCGTTCATCTGACATTCTCACAACATGTCCGGCCCACCTGGTCTGGGCTCTCATCAGCAATGTGTAAACTGACGGCAGACTGGCTCTAGTAAGGACATCAGTATCGGGCACTTTGTCCTGCCATCTGATTTTTAGAAGCTTTCGCAGACAGGAAATGTGGAAGTGATTGATCCTTTGTGCATGACTCCGATAGACAGTCCTCGTCTCGCACGCATACAGCAGAGTTGGAAGCACCACTGCTCGGTAGACCTTCAGCTTCGTTGGTAGGCTGATCCCTCGACGTTCCCAAATATTGGAGCGCAATGGGCCAAATGCAGAGCTGGCTTTAGCAATTCTGCAGTTTACTTCATCATCGATTGACACTGCTCGGGAAAGGGTACTGCCCAGGTACGTGAAGTGGTCCACTGTCTGAAGTCTCTGTCCATTTACAGTGATGGACGGTTCTGAGTACGAAGCGTGGGGAGCTGGCTGGTGCATGACCTCAGTCTTCTTGATGTTAATGGTGAGACAGAAGTTGTTGCATGCAGTTGAAAACTTGTCCATACTGGCTTGCATTTCTGGCTCTGTACTAGCATTCAGAGCACAATCATCGGCAAAGAGAAAGTCTCGAAGTACAGTTTCCTTCACCTTGGTGATGGCACGCAGTCACCTCAGATTAAATAGTTTCCTGTCAGTTCTATACTTCAGGCCTACTCCTTCAGTGCAGTGTTGAAAGGCATCAGTCAGAGTGGCAGAGAATATCATGCTGAACAAAGTGGGTGTTAAAACACACCCTTGCTTGATGCCGTTGGTGACTGGGAAGGCCTCAGATGTTTCACCGTCATCCAGGACACGAGCCATCATACCGTGATGAAATTGACGTACCATTCGTATAAATCTGTCTGGACAGCCAAATTTCGACATGATCCTCCACAGGCCCTGGCGACTGACAGAGTCAAATGCTTTTGTGAGGTCCACAAAAGTTGTGTAGAGTTCACGATTCTGCTCTTGACATTTCTCCTGTAGCTGACGCACAGCGAAGATCATGTCAATAGTCCCACGTCCCTTGCGGAAGCCACACTGTGATTCTGGCAGCAAGCCCTTCTCCAGGTGAGTGATAAATCGGTTCAACAGAACCCGTGCAAGAACTTTCCCCGCTGTAGAAAGCAGCGAGATTCCATGGTGATTGTCGCATACCTGGCGATTGCCCTTCCTCTTATAGAGGTGCAAGATGGACGCGTCTCTAAATTCTTGTGGAATGGTTCCCTGCTTCCAGAAGGACTGAAACAGCTCAGTGAGTTTCCGTAGCAGCACGGGTCCACCGACTTTGTACACCTCTGCTGATATGGCATCTGACCCTGGGGCTTTGCCACTTGCCAGCTGTTTGATAGCTTTCTTCACTTCATCCTCTTCTGGTGAAGCATCCATGGAGTCATTGACTGTAACCTGGGGCATCTTGTCAATGGCCTCATCATTGATGACTGAGGGGCGATTGAGAATTGCTTCAAAGTGTTCAGCCCATCTCCGGAGAATCTGCGTCTTCTCTGTAAGGAGCACAGTACCATCAGAGTTCAGGAGGGGAAAGCTCGCAGAAGACTGTGGACCATAGAGTGTGTTAAGGGCTTCATAAAACTGCTTATAGTCGTTTCTGTCCGCATATGCCTGTATTTCATCTGCTTTGGTGCTCAGCCACAATTCCCGCATTTTGCGCAGTCGGTTCTGTACTGTTCTGCGAGTGTTGATAAAGGCGGTCTTCTTTGCCGCTGAGGATGGATCGTTTTGATATGCACGATGCAGGCGGTGCTTCTCAACAAGTAAGACCTGTATTTCTGCATCATTTTCATCAAACCAGTCTTGCCGCCTACATGTGGAGGGCCCCAATACCTTCGATGCAGCTGTATGGACAGTGTTGCGGAATCGCTCCCAGTCTTTCTCAGCGTCATCTTCAATACGAAGATCAGCAAGTTCATTCTCTAGGTCTTCCGCTAGATTTTCAGTGATGCGGCTGTTCTTCAGCTTCGACACGTTGATCCTTTTGAAAGCCTTACAGCCTTGTGGTCGTCTCTTCGGCATGATACGGAGCTTCATTTTGGATACTATGAGCCTATGAGCCGTCCAACAGTCAGCGCCACACATAGCTTTTGTAACCCTGACATCTTGTCTATCCCTTCTCCTGATGATGACATAATCGATCAAATGCCAGTGCTTGGAACGGGGATGCATCCACGAAGTCCTGTTACGGGTAAGAAGGCGGAAGACCGTATTGCTGATCAGAAGGTCATATGCTACACAAGTTTTCAGCAGTAACAGACCATTGCTGTTACACTTTCCCACTCCATTTTTCCCGATGACTCCTTCCCAGGCTGCGGCATCGCATCCAACTCTTGCGTTAAAATCGCCAAGCAGAATCAGCTTGTCTGTGCGGTGCATTGACGATAGCAGAGTATCTAGTTCTTCGTAGAATTTATCCTTCACATCCTCTGGGTTGGTCATTGTAGGAGCATATGCACTGATCAAAGTAGTTTGTTTTCCTTTTTGAAGCGGAAGCTGCAATGTCATGAGCCGGTCATTCATACCCTTGGGGGAACTGGCAAGTTTCCGAACAAGATGATTCTTGATAGCGAAGCCAACTCCAGATTCGCGACGCTCATCACTGTTGCGGCCACTCCAGAAGAATGTATAGCCACCGCCTGACTCGGATAGCTGTCCTTCATTAGCAAGGCGAGTTTCGCTAAGGGCTGCAATGTCAATGTTGTAGCGTGCGAGCTCTCTAGCGACAAGTGCTGTTCTTCTCTCCGGTCTGTCTGCCGTGATGTTGTCCAGTAACGTGCGCACATTCCATGTGCCAATAGTGATTGGTGTCACTCTAAGTTTTGTTTTTGTTTCACCGGGGGTGTATGGGGTTGTCAGGGAGGGGTAGTACCTCTGATGGGGAGCAGCCGTACTCCTAGGAGTAGCTCATCCACTTTGGACCCCACTTGACACCCAGATCTTACCTGTGGCTCCAAGTAGCTGTCAGCATGCGACAGCGGCCACACCCCGGAGACTGTCTCAACTGGCGGGCTAAACCAGGTGAGGGTAGCCGATGAGTATGAGACTCTCGGTGAGTTAGGGCCTGTCTACCCATTGCATGCGAAGGCTGGATCCGGCTGACTGAGGCAACCTGGTTCAACCTGGTTTAATGGTCAGGAAGGCGGTGACAGCAAGCGTTGTGGAACGCTTAAGAGCACGACAAGACACGTAGGCGTCCTGGTCATCCACTGCGCCCTGTCCTATCTCCAGCCGTCTCGACTTCTGTCCTGCCACTGGATACAGATAGGAACTGGGAAGAGAGAGTGAGGCTGACATCGCGCAACTCTCCCTCACTTTAATCCAATTCATGCGCAAGTCTCGAATCAGATACCTTTGTAGCAAAGTATATTGAATTATCTTCATAACAGCTCTCTGCTGAGAAGTATCCCACCTACTTTTGTTGGCTCCCTGCTAGAAAGCAGCCCACTGGTATTTCCCCAGTTTTCTTAAACAGCTAAGAGGGTGGAGCCAAGCTAATAGTATGAACATAATATTTCTGGACTTGGTGGAAGTAGCATCACATAGCTCCATGGTTTCACTGCTTCATCATGGACCCCGTCCATTTGATAGTGTAAAACATTTGAGCTCAGAGTCCTCCCCGCCGCAGTGTTTTGGTTTGCAGTAGGCACAGCAATGGTTGCAGTAGAGTAAATCCTATGTAAAGGTAACTCCTCATTAAGGCACAAATCGGTACCATTTTCCTTGAAGTTGCTTACCTTGCCGCTTATTGAATAAGGTATGGCCAAATGGAATGAAAGAGCATGCAAATTGTCTGTATCAGACTAGTGATTCTAGTGGTGGGGGACCCTTTCACAATAGTTATATATGTTATGATGCTTGTAGACCAATAACCCAGGAGTGTAACAAATCCATCCTCTTCAAATTAGATTCCTCCAAAGTGTTTTTTTGTTTGTTTGTTTTAATTAAGGACCAATCTGGCTGTGGTGATTTAGCACATTGTCTGCACTCTTCCATCTCTGGATAGTTATCTTTTAAATTGAGAGGACTGCATGCATTTCCTGGCTCACTGCTTTATCAAGTATCTTTTCAATAGATAGCAGACTGCCCCATACAAGAGAAAACAACACTTTTATTAGCTTTAACACCCTTTAGTCAGCTTTATTCCTTCTCATAATATAGCTATGATGTTGCTCCCAAGTTGTATTCCAATATTTCAGAAGTGGCTTAGAAAACCAGCCTCTTGAT
>NW_020671918.1:0-2993 GCF_002925995.2 Terrapene triunguis | reverse complement strand
ACTAGTGCTGCTTCCCCAGAGCTAAGCTGGCCTTAAGGTGGCAGATCCGGCTATGGGAAGATTCCTGTGGGCACCAATCCAGTGCTGGGATGGCCCCAGAATCAGGGGAGCACAGAAGGTGTTGCAAGCTATTTGTGCTTCCCTTTTGAGCTCAGGGCCTGGGCCCGTGTAGCTAGAGCTGACAGGTTCCCGTTAGATACTCTCGGATGAGTTACAGCTTTGCCCTTCTGGAGGAAGATTTCATTCCACAGTCATAACAAACGGAGACACTACATACCAACCTGGCACCTCGTGGACACGTGCACAGATCTTATCAACAGTATCTAATTCACTGCAACGCCAGTTGCCTGCTGTGTTCATTGGCTTGTAGGATCTGAAATACCACAAAGACTCTCTCCCTGGAGTCATTACAAGCCCCGCCCCTCTCTCTTTTCTGTCCCCATTTTCAGTTGTTTTCCATTCTGCATACGTTGTCGTTCCAGAGAGTTAATAAGTCCCTGTGAATTGCCTGAGGCTTATTTCCTTTTGAACATTATAATCCACGAGTCCTTCATTTAACCATTTTCCCACAAGAGAATTTTGTGCTTCTGGAAGATCGTGCAGCAATAAGTCCTTGGGTTTGTCTTATCCTTGTAGTGAGGAAGCATGATAAAAAAAAGAGAGTCAGCTCTATGGGTCATCCAGAAGATGATGCCTCCAGCAGTATAGTGTTCCCCTAGCACTATGCGGGGGGCAGGGGTCATTTGAGACTCAAAGGAAAGACAGCCACCTGCTGAAGTGCCAACATCACTGCCTTCGGCATCTGGATGTTCCTTGGGGATTTCCCAGCCACAAAACTGACCAGGCTTGTATGTTCCGATGAAAACAATGACTGAGGAAGTTACGGCTCAAAATAATAATAAGTGAACATCACGGACCAGATCCTCAGCTGGCGTATGTCGGTAGATGACCGACTTTATTGGAGCTCTGCCGATTCACACCCCATAAAGTCTGGCCCACTATCCCTGCAAAAAGCAGTGTATCAGTGCTCCCAAGATCAATGCACACTACGAATGACACTGTACAGCGCGAGACTGAAGACAAGCTAGAATACATTTGTTGCTAAAACAAGGGCACAAGCGCTCATTTCCCTGACAGGACTCATGAGTGAGGGGTCATATGGAAAGAATTCCTGGGCAGGCACAGACACAGTGCCTGCCCTATCCGTGGAGTAGGGACTGCTGAAAGGGAAAAGCCTTGTAGGGAGAATTTTTGCAAGGTACGGGAATCTGCCATCCCAGGCATTGCTTCTGGAAACAAGAGGATCCCAGAGAACTGACAGCAAAATACTGCTGAGGGGATCGTTTCAGCGATGGAATTAGATGCTTCACATAGCTAGGCCACACACAGCACTGCAGAACTGCTTAATATCCTGCCTGAAAAACGTAGGCAGCATCGCTGGCGACGCCTCAGCATGGCCGTAATTCCTCACGGGATTTTGCCGGTGAAACCAGGGATTGCTTCACCAGAGACTGTCATGCTGCTGATTTTTCCAGGCAGAAAAAGAACATACGTCTGTTGTGCAGGCGTCCTAATCCTTAGGCCGCAGGGGCTAAAATCAAGGGCAATCTAAATGGCGGTGGCACATTGGGTGCGAGTGAGACAGAAAATGGTGTAAGCAGCAAAAGAAGGGTAACTGGCACTGATTTGGCATTCAATAATAATACCTAGCTCGTTTCAGCAGCAGATCTCAAAGCGCTTTCCAAAGGACAGCAATATCATTGCTGCCATTTTACACCTGGGGAAACTGAGGCACAGAGGGGCAGTGATTTGCCCAACATCACCCAGCAGCATGACCAGGAATAGAACCCATGTCTCCAGAGTCCCAGGCCAATGCTGGAGCCACTATGAATAAACCACCAAACTCAGTGTGGATTCAGTCCTGAGCCCTGCTCTGCGGCGTCCCACAAAGGGGTAGAAAAGCAGCTGGAGCTCCCGAGCTGGGGATTCTCCCATCAGAGGAGACTAACAGACCTAGCTCCTACACTACCCCTGCAATCCTCAGCACGGGGGGGCATCGGGATAATTGAAGGGAAAGGAGCATGGTTGGACAACGCTGTGCTCCAGCAATCCCTAGCTGGCAGATCCTCCCTAGGAGTCACACCTAGACACAAGGAGTTCAGTGCCGCCCTCTGGGAAATAGCTTTCACACTCCCCCTCTCCAACATCTCAGCTGTACTCAGTAGATATGGCCACAGCTGAGGTCTGGGCATGCAAAGCAAGTGTAAGGATGATCTCTGTGGGGACCAAATTCAGTCCTTCATACAAGCAGGTGCAACTCCCAGTGAATTCAACGGAAATTGCACTTAGGCCAAGGGCTGAATTTAGTCACAGGCGTACTGAGGATGGTGCAGGCTTATGATAAACGATGGTGCACCTGATCTATATCCTATTCCACGCTAAGCGGATAAGGATGCCTAGAGTCAACGTCGCGCAAGATTTTTCCTTCTAAATGGTCATTTTCAGATGCTCGTATCTTCAACAGATTTTTATCCTTCGGGTTCAAACTGGGCACATTTTTTTCTTGGCCCAGGAATGGATTTGTACATAAACTTTGAGCCAAAATGGTCTGGCCGTTTTCAAGAAATAGTGGAAACAAAGTCCACTTTTGACTCTATGCACTGAATAAATCAGGGGTCCAGCCGAAACAAAAGATTATGTGACCTTGCCGTTAAAGTGTCTTGTAAGGCACATGCACAAAGAGGCAGATTTCAGGTTGCATGGGCTACCTTAATTTTTGACATTTCCTCACTTTTGAGTGCTTTGTAACCTTAATGCTCTTCTAATGTAATTATTCGTATGGAATGTCTTAGATTGCTTACATTAGATCGTGGTGGCCAACCTGTGGCTCCGGAGCCACATGCGGCGCTTCAGAAGTTAATATGCGGCTCCTTGCATAGGCACCAACTCTGGGGCTGGAGCTACAGACGCCAACTTTCCAATGTGCCGGGGGG
>NW_020671917.1:0-1241 GCF_002925995.2 Terrapene triunguis | reverse complement strand
CTGATCTGGATTAAGGCAATCCCCTGGAAATAATTATGACTTCAAAACAGGGTGTGCCTGCACCTCTGTGCTTCCAGTTACATCTAAATTAAAGGTGGAGATGCAGCATACATTGAACCCTGAAGTGGGTGGAATTGAAGAAAGCATTAAAAGCCCCTCCTGTATCCCAAGCTGGGGCAATTGTCTATATTAACATAAAAGAAGACATCCACTATAGTACAGCATTGGCCTGGATAACAATTTTGTTATCAGGAGTCTGAAGGATCCGGAGAAGTTTACAGTCAACTCTGTGAACTTTCTGCAGCCAGAGATCCACACAAAGGAGCAGATCACAGTGCTGCTGGTTTTCAAGCATTTCCTGACCATTCTGCCTGAGGGAATCCAGACTTAGGTCTGGAAATCTCATCCACAGACTGGTGATGAGACTCTGACCCTGGTAGAAGATTTCCAGCTAATTCATCAAAAATCTAAGAGACTTGGGTAAGGAAATTTAATCCTGTTAATTCCAAGGAGGAATGAGGGTAAAGAAGTGAGACAAGAGAAGAAGAACGACATAGTGAGGGAGAGGAAAGCCATGTATGTGGATAATGCAGAAACAGGGGTATAATGCCCATTGTTTGTCCTCAAACAAATTCTCTGCAGTCTAGGATGTTCCCTGTAGTTTACTGTTCAGAAAGAGCCTAGTGAATGAGTGCAGCTGCATAGCCATGAATGATTGGGGTACGAAAGCTGGCCATCTGAACTATGTTAGTACTGACTTTGGTCTTCCTGAGAAGGAAGTCTAGTCTTTAGTGATTAGTGTGGGATCTGGTAATGGGGTACATGTTACCAGTATAGCAGAACCCTGTTTATCTGAGCCTCCATTATCTGGCTCTCCATATTAACTGACCAACCAGCACACACACAGGAATATGGGAAATTGATGTCACCTCCTTGGCAACACTACTGTAACCATCACAGCTTTTCAGCCTTGTAAAATGACCATGACTAGTAAGTGAAAAAGTGTAGTACTGTCATTGGATGCTAAAATAGAGATTATTAATAAAATAAAAAGGACAGTCACTGTCAAAAATAGCCCAAGATTATAACATTGGAAAAAGCACAATATTGGACATCAAACACAATACCGAGCAAATTCTTAAATACAGAACGAATAACTCTGCATCCCGGAAGAACATGAAGCAATTGAAGGATGCTGGTCTGGATGAAGCCCTTTATTGGTGGTTTATACAGGCGGGAGA
>NW_020671916.1:0-1047 GCF_002925995.2 Terrapene triunguis | reverse complement strand
AATTTCCAAATTGAAGTCTGAACTCCAATCTATCTACAGTATTTTGCGAAAGTCTCCCAACAGTGAGTATTTTTCCATGCTTTCCTCCCCAACTTGCCTTTCACTCCAACCTGAAAATATTCACAATGTTCATGGATGATTTTTGCAGTGTTAGACCTCAATCCTGGAATAGATGCGAGTGGTAGATTCCTGTGTCTACATGGAGCCCCACTGTGTGGGTGCTGGATTTGGACCTTCATGTTACTGGACTTCTGCACAATTTTGCTAAATTCTCAGTTTGCAAATAAACTATATTTATAAAGAGGATATCTGGTGCATTGTCTTTAGTGGGGGCCCGGTCTGGTTTTTATTATTCATATTTATTACAGTAGTGCCTCCGGCCCAATCAAGAATGGGGTCTCATTGTGCTAAGCACTTTACAGAGTAGTAGACACTCCCTGACCTGAAGAGCTTATAGTCTATTTGACTAGGGTTACCATTCGTCCGGATTCCCCCGGACATGTCCGGCTTTTTAAGCTAAAAATAGCGTCCGGGGGGAATTTGTAAATGTCCGGACTTCCCCCTGATGCAGAGCACGCGCGGCTAACAGTGCTGCCGGCTGGACGGTGTCACTTACATGGGGCTCCGACACTCAGCCAGAGAGGGCTCCTCCTCCCTCCCTCCCTGCATCGCAGATCGGCTCCGGCAGTCTGGAGCTCCTCCCCCACTGCTGCCCAGCGGCTCAGGCAGTTCCTGAGCAAGTTCACCGAGACATTAGGTGAAGAAAGGCCAACAACAAGGGGGCCAGGGGTCGGAGAAGGGGCAGGGAGGTTTTGGAGGGGGCAGTCAAGAGACGGGGGGGGTCGGGAGTTCGGGGTGTGGAGAAGGTTTTGGGCAGTCAGGGTACAGGTAGGGGGTAGGGTCCTGGGGGGCATTTGGGGGGGGGCTTAGGAGGGGACAGTTAGGGGACAAGGAACAGGGAGGCTTAGGTAGGGGGTGGGGTTCTGGAGGGCAGTTAGGAGCAGGGGTCCCAGGAGGGGGCAGTCAGGGGACAAGGAGCGGGGGGGG
>NW_020671915.1:0-1688 GCF_002925995.2 Terrapene triunguis | reverse complement strand
GCCTCTCACGTCAGCAGTTGACACCCGTTAATTAAAAGGAGACCCCCTCCCCCAGACCCAGCACTGTGAGAGATGGAGGGGACACAAGACAGGGTACGTTTCCTGCACCCTGTGGGGGGGTCTGAAATTCACAGCGATCAGACACAGCGTGAGCTCTGTGTTGGCTACGTTTTTGATTGCCCTTTAGTAAATTGGGTGATCAGGAAATTTGGTTTTCCTGTATAACAATCTGTGATTAGCCTGATGAAAGTCACCCAAGTGGCTCAGTGACCAGGTGGGCACGGACGCTCGCTATACCTAATGGAGGGGCGCTCTTTCCATTGTTGTTCTCAGAAGCAGGCGTCTCAGCTTATGTCCAGACTTGAAAGCGCTCTGACTTTTTCTGAGCCAGGGTCTGTCCCGACGGTTGCAGTGAGTCTGATCTGCCCATAGGTGCCGGCTCTCTGGTTACTAGGCCGGCTACCTCGCTGTTCAGCCAGCCCGGCCAAGTGTCGATTACCATGGAGAATTCCTCCCCTTATACCTCATGCGCCGCGTTAAGACACATACCCAACGCGCTGGCAATGCTCCGAACGGAAGAGCAGTCACATGTCCTACTCTGCCTCCCCCTCCCTCCCTCAGACACCATCTCTCAGACCCTGCCTTGATTTCCCACCCTCCGCGCTTCACTTCTGTGTTGAAAACAGGCCCGGATTCTCCAGTCGCTCTGGTGCTCTGAAGCGTTGTGCAGTTCCCCAAAGTTTAAAGTGTTTCTTTAGCGTGATCTCAGGCACCAGCATGATTTCTGGTTCTTGTTGTTCTACCCTGTTACTTTGGGCAGGCTGGTCTATCTAGCGTAGGTGTTTATATGGCCCCCATTGCTGGAGTATCTGTGTTAATGGATTTAGCCTGGTGTCACGGAGTCACAGGGTCTGGTCTATGCCCCAGCCGGTCACCAGTCCCCTGGGAGTGACCCTTTAGTGTACCAGGCCCCACACAGCTCCGCAGGGGCAGGCCCGCAGCCTCCACCCCTCTGACACTGGGCCCTCAGCACCAGCAATCCCTGACTCTCTCCGGGGCTCCCTGCACTGAATCCAGCCCTCTGCGGGAGGTGTGTACCATGTCCCTTCCGGCACAAAGCCCCCCTGAGTATGTATTTACAGAGACACCCGCGGCCTTTGCATAACAAGGCAACCCTTGAGTCATAGCTATTGGCCCTTCACCCAAACCAGTACCCTGGTGAGCCAGGACCCCATCTCTGGCTCCCTCTCTTGTCCCTTTGTCCACACAGGAGAGAGACCCTGAGTCCCCAGGGGCAGCCCCTATCCCCATCACCTGACTCCTTTCCCCCTTTGTTTTCCAGTTCCCACATCCCACCTGCCCCTGGTTTCAGTGGATTGCTCAGGCCTTGGGGCGTCTCTTTGTCAGGCTCTTGATTTGTCTTCTTTAATGGGCCAGACAGGGAGGTGACACCCGCCCGCCTTCGCCTCTTGTTCTGCCTGAGAGCAGATCTCATCCTTTCCCCCCACACTGGGTAGCCATGCAAGGTGTAGGAGGAAACTGAGGCAAGCATCAGCATCATTCAAACTCTACAAACAACTCCCTCTTGTTTCAGAGTAGCAGCCGTGTTAGTCTGTATCCGCAAAAAGAACAGGAGTACTTGTGGCACCTTAGAGACTAACAAATTTATTAGAGCATAAGCTTTCGTG
>NW_020671914.1:0-1792 GCF_002925995.2 Terrapene triunguis | reverse complement strand
TTGTATTGTTGGAAAGGAACCCTTAGATATTGAACCCGGCCCCTGTTGCTGCTGACTCCAACTGGCAGAAGGGTTACATGAGGAATCAATATGTCACATTGGGCAATTTTCGCAACAAAGATTTAGAGACACAAAATTAGTCATCTGAAAGATAGGTTGAAGTGGGACCCTTATTAAAAACTTCAAACACCATCACCATAAAAACAAACCAACCAACCCCAAAATTGTTTGAGAATAATGTTTCCCCAATCTATTTTGCAACCAAACTAATAATAAATAAATCTAGTGGTTTGTTGCCATATTTGGGTTCATATGAGAAAATGAGAACTTCATGCTTGTATACCAACTTCTGGAAAGTAGGTGTATGGAGACAATATAAATATATTTTACAGAGACAATATAAAAATAATGTAAGGAAATGTGTGTGGGGGGACTTTGTGCTTTAAGCAGAATGACCCCAGATTTACCTATTCTCTTTTCATAGGAACATAGGAATTGCCAGACTGGATCAGACACTAGGTCCATATAGTCTAATATCCTGTCTGACAGAGGCCATACCCAGATGTTTAAGAGGAAAAGGGAAGAATCCCATAGGAGGTAGAGGTAGGATAATATGCCCCCCATATAGCTCTTGGTCTCTGTTACTTAGAGATTGGCTCAAGCCCTGAAACAGGAGGTTTAATATCCCTTCCAGAATGTTGGTTGTCATTAATTATGATAACTCTGGACATTACTGATATCCATGTAAATATCCAGTCCCTGACATTGCAAATGGTGATGCTTTGCAGTTTAATAATAACCATGACATGCCCACAGGTTAGTTACCTTAGAACAACCCTTGTGCACAGCGGCGGCTCCAGGCAGCATTGCTCCAAATGGGGGGCACCCTGCCGGTCCCTGCGAGAGCGGCAGTCAGGCAGCCTTCGGTGGCTTGCCTGCAGGAAGTCCGCCAGTCCCGCGGATTCGGCAGCAATTCGGCGGCGGGTTCGCTGAAGCCACGGGACCGGCGGAACTCCCACAGTCAAGCCACCGGCGGCAGCCTGCCTGCCGTGTTTGGGGTGGCAAAAAATCTAGAGCCGCCTCTGCCTGTGCAGTTACTATCTACTTAAGGCTGCTTTTCACCATCTCAGGGATTTCAATTAGGATGCCAGTTCGAATACATTGTCTCTCTCCTTATCTCTTCAGTCAGTAAGACCAGGGATGGGGAGACTAGTTAGGCAGCCTCCAAATGTCCAGGTTCCATTCTGTCACCAGGCAGGGGCTCAAAAAGAGCTGACTATAAAAGGACACATTTATGGAAAAACCTTTCCAACCTGTCATCTCTACAATCTCACTGGCACGTTTGCAGGTACAGTTTTGAAAACTCCTCAGTGCCACTTGGGATGAACATTGGCCAAATCAAAGAGATCAGAAAACCTAAGAAGTTTACTTTAAAGCACAGTGGCCCCAAAAAGTGGTCACTGCATAATCCCAATCCTCAGGACTGAGAAGGCTGGACATTTCCTTTCCCATTTCAAACAATATATTTTCTGTTCCTTTGGGAGATGCAGGAACCTCTCAGAAATGAGAATCCAACAGACAGAATGCTCAGGCAACCCATAGGGCACATACTAGGAACAACAATTAATCTATAGGAAAGTTATTGCTATAGTTATTAGGGTACAGACCAGAGGGCTGTTGCATCAAAAATATGTAAACACATGATGCAATAGCATTAGAAAGAAGCACAGCGACACTCGTCAGAAAGGTCATGCAGAGAAGTACCCTGCCTTGCCCAGCTCCCACTCACTGG
>NW_020671913.1:0-3093 GCF_002925995.2 Terrapene triunguis | reverse complement strand
GTTAGATAAATGTCTATCAGGGATGGTCTAGACAGTATTTGGTCCTGGCATGCGGGCAGGGGACTGGACTCGATGACCTCTCGAGGTCCCTTCCAGTCCTAGAATCTATGAATCTATGAATCATAATAGTTTGTAGTTGCTTCTTTAATATTGTCTCCTTGAGCAACTGCCAGCTCTCCTGAACTCCCTTTTCCAATAGATTGTCTTCCTATGGGGCCCTATCTAGCAGTTTTCTGAGTTTGTTAAAGTCTGCACCACCTTCTCTCCAGCCGGCACAGAGCCTGCCTGTTCATGGACCTCACTTCCCACTGATGGTATGGGATGATCATAGATCCCTGGGGACTCTCCAGGTGTGAGAACAGGGCCTGTTCTAAGGCAAGGAACAGCAGGGTGCCCCTCCCCCTCTCAGAAGACTGATTTGAGGGACCTTGCAGATCTTTCTTTTTCTCTTCAGCCCCATCTGTAGGAGGAGGTCACCCACCCAAGGAAGCCTATTAAATGTGCTCCATCAGTTTGACCAAAAAATAAAACCCAGCTAAGGAGATGAGAAAAGCCTTAATTACCCACTCCATCCCTGGTGTATCTTAGTTGACTCCAAAGGAGTTACACCAGGGAGGAATGAAGCCTGGTCTTTATATGCTCTTACGTGAGCAGTTTCCATTTTATTCAGCACTATGCACTCGGTAATGTTTCTCATGGCAAATCTTTACCTACAGCTTGCAGACAGGGTAGGCCTGCATCAGCAAAATAAGCAATCACTTGGGACCCCTACATCTTGTATGTGCCCCATCCAAGACTCCTGGATGGATGGATGGATGGATATTGAGTATCTACAAGGAAATAGATCCCCACTTCTGCATGGAAATTGAAGCAGTCCTTCAGGATAATTGCTGCTCCGCTGGCTCTCTTCCCACTGGCAGCATGGATCCTGGTGAAACCAGGTTAGGCCCTTCTGAAGCTGCTCAATAGCAGCCAAAGAAAGAACCCAGAGGAAGGGAATAAAGGTCCTACTTCCATTACCTCATGTGGGGATTTCTGCATAACCCATCCCCTGCTCCATTCACTGAAGACCCCAGACGTCAATGGAGGTACTCCAGACTTGCAGAGTGTAACACAGATTGCCAGTGGGATGGAATAAGTAAAAGTGAACAGAACTGTAGAGAAGGGGGAAAATCAGAGATGTAAAAATGCAATAAAATGTATGATTTTAATAAAATTTGTCATGGCTTTCCTTAAAATTTAATGTGACAAAAGCACTGTTCTCTGTATAGTAGGAGTTTAAATTCACTAATAAATTTATTGATTAGCAAGTATAATGTATTTCATTAGCAAGATTCCTCAACTTGATTTCAAAGTACTTCTTGGAGCAGTTTGCCTGTGTGTTATTTTCACTAAAATTGGGTTTTGCCTGCTTACTTTTCTTGTTTGACATCAAAGATTAAAAAAAAAAGTCTCCAGCTGCTTTTTCTCTTCTGTTTTTGTCATAATGTCAGAACAAACACAGCAGTACATTCAGTCAGAAGAGAAGTGAGACCCCAAGTTCATCTGGGTGGAAACTAACAGATGAAGATGAGAGGACCTCAGGGACTGCAGTGAGGCAAGCATGGAAAAGATTAAACAAAGTGGGCAAGCAGGTCTACTGGACAGATATTCTTAGGAAGGTCAATATCAAAACCAAGCACAGGTCATTTTCTGAATGATCTACAAGCAAAATCTGGATCACCTGACAAATATGGAAAGTAAGGGACCCTGAGGAACTATGCATATTGTAAAGATAACTCTCACGTGTGTGTGTGTGTGTGTGTGTATGTATGTATATATATATATATATATATATATATTAAAAAGAGTTGAGATGAATATCTTTCACTGGAGACTTGGACTTGTTTTAGATAAAGGAGCAAATAGAGGGGAGCTGATTATTTTCTCAATAACTATATCAAAACTAAGTAGTGAAATAAAACTCAGTTTTTGATTTTATTTCTTTACTTTCTAAATTCAAACATTCAGATCATTATAAATGAAACTAGTTATGTTTTTTGTAATTATAACTGAAAATTAATATGGCTATATAATTAATTCGATTTCTAAACTACGCTGATCGCATTCCTCCACACTGCATGTACAAAGAATACAATTAACAACAAATAGCAGCAAGATGGCCCAATGTTAGTTAAGTGTTATTGTTTAATATTTAGAGCATAGTAACCTATCATAGCCTAAACCAGGACAAGACCTCGACTGTAGAAACAATGAATGAAACTCCTTGCCCCACAATGCTTGCACTTGACCCAAAAATTGATTTAAGGACTCGATAAAATCTATTCCCACCCAGTCAACAGCCCCCAAAATATTAACTATGATTGTTCATTGTCATCAGTAATAATCAATTAAACATTTATGTGCAGTATGTGCCATGAGCTTTCCCATTGAGGATATCATCCATCACCGGAATCTCCTCTATAGATAGGCTTTCCTCTGCCAAGGCCTTGGGTGAGGCTGTATGCTATTAGTAGGCAATATAAATTCTGCCCACCATGTTAATGATTTACAATTAATTTAAAGCCCTCATTGCATATAACAGAGCACCTTTGTTCAAGGCTTGTTCTTCTCCTGGTTTTCATCCCAAAGTTTCATATGAATGGACACTCTTACATGAGAAAACACTCAGTGGTATTTATTTATAGTAGAAATGTGTCTGAAAGCAAAATAAAAAGTACTTAGTAGGTTAGCAATAGCATTCCTACATGTCTTAGATTACAGAGATAACACTAAATCATCACTCTTGATATCTAATGTGTGCATTTAAGGGCCTTTAAATGAACATTGCAAATTTTCCCTTTGCTTCACAATTATAGAAACAGCTGTGCTAAATGGCTTTGATCTGATTAACTGTGAAAATACACTCTGTTCAACACCTATCAAAATGTCTCATTTCTTCCATATGCTGGGGTAGGTTACTGAGTGCACATTAGGTTGCAGCATAAAACATTTAAGAAAATTGGTCCCACACTTCTCAAAGGGGATCTGAAAGAATATGTATAAGAGAATCAGTTTTGGCTAAACCAAACCTGAACTTTGATTCGGGTTTGG
>NW_020671912.1:0-1277 GCF_002925995.2 Terrapene triunguis | reverse complement strand
TCCATCCAGTCACTCATTCCCAGCTTCTGGCAAACAGCAGCTAGAGACACCATCCCTGCCCATCCTGCCTGTGACACTGGCAGATGAGGTGTTAGCTCTTGCAAAAGCTCCTAAGTCTTAACTGAACAGGGACAAACGCATAGCTGGAATCAGTCTGGCTCACCTGTCTTAGTATTGTTAAAACAGGTATTAGAATTATAAGAATGTGTTTAGACTTTATTGAATGCTTTATTGAGTTGCTGCCAGGGTTAATATCTGACTAGTTGCATTGTGAGCCTCTGTGGCTATTTAAATCACCAGACAGGAGAGAGACTTTACCTATGTGAAGTGCGGATTGGCAGCAGAATGCATTACACCCTGCCTGGCCGGAAAGGTCCATCAACACCAGATAGACTATTATGGGATGTTAAAGACGACACAAGACTGTTGTTGTGCTCTTGACTTCCCATTAGCTGCGTTTGCAGCTCACAGCACATGGTAGGAAGGGGATAAAAAAAACCCATATGGAAAGAACTGATTATCTGTATGCTGCTTGGACTCTGGGGGGAAAAGTTTCTAGGCATAAGCAAGAGATCGCCTGGGTTAGTCCTAAAGAATATGTAGAGCTTGCTTATTATATATATATATATAACCTTTTGAAATTTAAGACTGTAACTCGTCTGCATCGGCTTTAACTTTGTAAACAACTCTCATTTTGTTTTAAATAAATAAATCTCAATACAGGTTATGACAGGACTGGCTACAAGTGTTGTCTTTGTTGTGAGATCTAAGATTCAATTGACCTCAGGAAGTGACTGATCCTTTGGGACTGGCAGTAACCTGAACATTGCTGTGATTCGTGGTGGAAGGCAGTGGTTCTCAACCAGGGGTTTGGGGCCCCCTGGGGGGCCATGAGCAGTTATCAGGGGGGCTGCCAAGTAAGTCCAGCATTAGACTTGCTGAGGCCCAGGGCAGAAAGCTGAAGTCCAGGGCCCTGAGCCCCACCACCAGGAGCTGAAGCCAAAGCCTAAGCAATGTAGCTTTGTGGGTGCCCCTGTGGCATGGGGCCCCAGGCAGTTGCCCTGCTTGCTACCCCCTAACGCCAGCCCTGGATTTTATATGCAGAAAACCAGTTATTGTGGCCCATGTGGGCCGTGGAGTTTTTATAGCATGTTGGGGGGGCCTCAGAAAGATAAAGGTTGAGAACCCCTGGAGTAAGGGACCATCTGTCACAAAGGTGAGCTCACCTGCGTGGTGAGATATATGGGATGAACCAAGGGGACTGTCTGTGATTCCAT
>NW_020671911.1:0-1294 GCF_002925995.2 Terrapene triunguis | reverse complement strand
GATTACAGAAATCGATTTAAAGAGAGCTCTATGTCGAACTAAATGGCTTCCTGGTGTGGACGGGTGCAGGGTTAATTCGATATAACGGCGCTAAATTCGACATAAAAGCCTAGTGTAGACCAGGCCTAAGAGCCTGATCTTCCACCACTCACATCAGTGGGAGTTTTATCTCTGACTTCAGTGGAAATAGGATCATGCCCTAAGCTCTTTAGGGCAGATTCTGGGTGGAGTTTTCAAAAGCACCTAAGTGACTTAGGAGCAAAGTCCCATTGACCTTCAGTAGCATCTGTACTCTTCTGTCACTTAGAGCTTGTCTACAATGGCACTTTACAGCACTGCAACTTTCTCGTTCAGGGGTGTGAAAAAAACACCCCCGAGCGCTGTAAGTTTCAGCGCTGTAAAGCAGTGGTCTCCAAAGTGGGGTGCGCGCACCCCAGGAGGTACGCAAGAGGATTCTTGGGGGTGCGCGGCAGGCAGGGGCGGCTCTATGTTTTTTGTTGCCCCAAGCAAGGCAGTCAGGCGGCCTTTGGCGGCACGCCTGTGGGTGATCTGCCGGTCCCACGCCTTTGGCGTACCCGCCGCCGAAGCCGCGGGAACGGCGGACCTCCCGCAGACATGCCACCGAAGGCTGCCTGACTGCCGCCCTCACGGCAACCAGCATGCCAGCCCCCGCGGCTTGTCGCCCCAGACCCGCGCTTGCTGCGGTGGTGTCTGGAGCCGCCCCTGGCGGCAGGAGGAGCACTTTTTGTTTGTTTGTTTGTTTTTTGTTTTGGGCGCTTCGGCAAAAATAGTAGAGCCGGCGCGGTAGGGGGTGCATGCTCAAAAAATTTTTACTGATAGGGATGCGCGATCAAAAAAGTTTGGAGACCACTGCTGTAAAGTGCCAGTGTAGACAGTGCAGGTGGAGGTGGTATTTTTAGAGCGCTGGGCAGTACTATGCATTATGACACAACTACACAAGCCAGTGAACACGTTGCCAGTGAAGATGTGCCCTTAGGTGCATTTGTAAACCCCATGTTCTCTCATTATCTGTGTGTTTGGTTCAGATCTAAGCACATCAACACTTTAACATAATACACCTCTACCTCGATATAACGCTACCCGATATAACACGAATTCGGATATAACACAGTAAAGCAATGCTCTGGGGGGCGGATGGGGCTGCGCACTCCGGTGGATCAAAGCAAGTTTAATATAACACGGTTTCACCTATAACGCGGTAAAATTTTTTGGCTCCCAAAGACAGCGTTATATCGAGGTAGAGGTGTAATAAACTCCAGTAAGAGGCGGATAT
>NW_020671910.1:0-2355 GCF_002925995.2 Terrapene triunguis | reverse complement strand
CTTATCAGAGTGGGTGCAACCTTCACTAGGATACAATGCTCTTCCAGCGACCTTAGCGTATGCAACGCCTTTTATTTTAATAACATGACCCCTTCTCCATACTGGCAGGGAGGTCACCATCCTGCAAGGGTATCTAGTAATCCTCTCTTCTGTCTAGTTAAGCGCTTACCAATTTGGTTTGTTAGGCTAGTAATGTTTTTACTCATTTGAGGCCTGTCCTTTGCACATTGTCTGTTCACTTCCTTTAAAGGAATACGCACCTCGACCCTGTAAGTGTGGAATACCACTGAGGTGAGGACCGGTAGGGCTGGTCCTATCATTATCAATTCTGGCTTTGGAACAGGGATTTGTTCAGGTCATGACACACAATCGGGTGGTTTCACTCTGTCTCTGATAACCCGGTTAATTGTTACCAGTCGTGGACATTCTAATTTGGGCCATCGTTTAACAAATGTATGCCATGCCTTTGGGGTTACCTTCATCCATGCTTTAAGTGGTAAGCCCCATCCTGATTCAGCAGGCCCAACCTCCACTGGTACTATGTCAGTATAATTGGCACATAATCTTTCATGAGTGTTTGGTTTCTTTCCCACAAAATCCCACACAAATTCCAGTATCGAGGTCTGTGTGTTTCCTCCCAAGCCATCGTGGCAATATGCCATGTAATTGTGTTTAAATGAGGGATAGCCCAAGACTTTGTAGTCCCCTTCACACATGGCACACTACTTGCGTCTTTTCTCATGCACCACGGACAGCAGGAGCCACAGCAGAAGCCTCCCCATGGTCGCTCTGGTTGTTCTGGTCACCCTTCAGTTCTTCCTCCTTTACCTTTTGTTGTTTACCTGTGGAGACACCTGTGGAAACATCTGTGGAAATATTGTTAGTATTGACAGATGCTGATTTAAACAATTTTAACTGATTTTGGTGACGCCAAAATGTTCCCAATTTTCCCCCAATCTTTGCACATGTAGTCAGAAGGACCCTCATAGGGCCTTGCCATTTTGGCTTTAAAATTCCTTTAAACTCTGGGTAAATGCGACACATTACCAAATCCCCAACTTTAAATGCAGGTTTGTCCAGACTGCTATTATTATCCAGCTGGGTTTGATTTTCCTTCACTTGGTTGTATAAGTCCTTTAACTCTCTGTCCAATGCCTTGATGTAGTTTTGCAGCCTGTCTGCAAAAAGCCCTGACTCCCCTGCAGGGAGGATTACAGTGCTGGGAATTTTCATTGCTCCTCCTGTCATTAGCTCAAAGGGTGTCAGTTGAGTCAGCCTATTTGGGCTGCCTCTGATTCGGTACAATACAGCAGGAAGCACACGAGCCCACCCTTCTCCTGTATCCAGTACTGCTTTTGTTAAGGCTGTTTTCATTGTTCTATTCATTTTTTTTACCATTCCCGAGCTTTCAGGGTGGTATGGTATATGGAATCTTTGCTTTATTTCTAGTGCCTTGCATGCCTTCTTCATTACTCGCCCTGTAAAGTGAGTTCCTTGGTCAGAGTCTATTGACAGTGGTAAACCCCATCTGGGTATTATTTCTTCTGCTAGGATTCGAGCTACTGTTGTAGCAGTACAATTCTTGGTTGGGAATGACCATCGGGTAAAAGTGTCAATAATTACCAAAATGTAAGTGTACCCTCTGCTTTGTGGCAAGGGTTCAGTAAAATCAATTTGCAAATTTTGCCATGGTCCCTCTGGTCGTGGTTGGTGATTCAGAGGCACCTTTTTTCTTCTACCCACATTCACTTGTGCACATGTCACACATCTTTTGAGAAATTGTAAAGTATCTTTTTTCATGGCTGGCCACCACCAGTATTCCAAGGCGGCCCTCATTTGTCTCCACCCCAGATGAGCTGGAGAGTGGATGGCATGGAGCAGTAGAGCCCGTATGCACTCCGGGGCTACCAGCTCCTTCCCCCCTGGCCCATACCAGAGGTGATTTTTATATACACAGCTTTGTTTTTCCAATTTACTTTTTTCTTCTGGGCTTATGGTTGCATATAGCTTTCTTAAATTCACTTCCTCTTCTGGCACTTTAGCTGCACAAATCTTAATAGGACTTGCTTGTGCAATTTCTTTGGCACGTTTATCTGCCCAATAATTTCTTTTTTGTTCCTCACTTGAGATCTTATTGTGGGCTTTTATCTTTACTACTGCTAGTTCTGATGGTAGTTTGGCAGCTTTTGTTAGTCTTTGAACTGCTTCCATATTATTAATCGGCTTGCCAGTTGTTGTTATAAAACCTCTGCGTGACCACACGTCCATGTAGTCATGCACTACTCCAAATGCATATCTGCTGTCTGTGTATACAGTGAGCTTCTTGCCTTCCCCCACTCTCAAAGCTTCTGTGAG
>NW_020671909.1:0-2262 GCF_002925995.2 Terrapene triunguis | reverse complement strand
TTCTATGATTCTATGATTCTCTGGGGCTTCCCCCTTGGGCATGGTTTTCACTTTGTGTTCTTCTCTGTCATTTTACTCATGAACATCCTGACCCTCATAGGCAACGGCCTTATTGTGATCATCGGGAGGGACCAGTCACAAGCTGCACACCCTAATGTACTTTTTCCTGAGCAACCTCTCATTCCTGGAGAGCTGGTACACCACCGCCATGGTGCCCAAAATGCGACAGACCTTTGTAGCAGTTGAGACAAAAATTTACGTGTACTGATGCCTCGTTCAGACTTTCTTCCATTTCTTCCTGGGCAGCACGGAGCTCTTCATCCTGGCTGTGATGTCCTTCGACCGCTATTTGGCCATATGCAAACCGTTGCTATACGCCACAGTCATGACCGGCAAGATCTGCCTCCAGCTGTCCATGGGGCTTGTTTCGGGGGATTCCTGGATATATTATTCCAAAGTCTTCTGATCTTCCAGCTGCCCTTACGTGACTCTAACATTAGCAACTATTTCTACTGTGACATTGGGCCGATCTTAAAAATAGCCTGCACTGATACCTGCCTCATTGAGTTGCTGGGATTCCTGGCTGCGATCACAGTTATTCTCAGTTCCTTGATGTTCACCGTGGTATCCTACTGCCCTCACGCTGAGAGTTTTTGCATGGCTAGAACTAGGTTTCTTCTCACTGTGTCTCTTGCACAGTAATACACAGCGGTGTCTTCCTTTCTCAGACTGCGGAGTTGCAGATACACGGTGCTGATGGAGTTATCTGTCGAGATGGTGACTCTGTTTTTCACGGAGTCGGCATAGCTAGTGGCACCATCTTCAGGGTCAATTCTTCCAAGCCAAACCAGTCCTTTCCCAGGAGTCTGCCTGATCCAACTCATATAGTAGTCGGTGAGAGTGAACCCTGAGGTTTTACAGGATAGCTTCACAGACTCGCCGGGCTTCTTAATTTCTGCCCCAGACTGGACCAGCTGAACCTCCGATTGGACACCTGTAGGGAAGGCATATAATGAATATCGGAACACCAGATTTATTCCCATTATTCCAGCATCTTGTGAATTCCCCATGTTCTCAATTTACCTGGATAAGCTGCCATTAAGCAAAGATAAATTAAAATATGCCTCATATTTATTATCCTCTGCAGCCAAACCAAACACCGATATTCTGACCAGTAAAAGCAGGTGACAGCCTCGCTGTTTCGATGTGGTTATTCTAGAGGGGAAAAGAGGTTGGGTTTTTAAACAGGAAGCACCCACAGACTTTGCATAAACCCTCATAGCCTTCAGAAGCAGAGGGGGATAAAAGCAACAGGACACTTGGGCCCAGATTCTGATCTGCCTGCTCGTGTGGGGGAGTCGCTCACCTCTCCAGTGCAGCCTCTGAGGACAATGAGTCAGGCTTCTATTTTAGGCACAACCCTGAAAGGATCTGTACTAGCCCAGGGCTACCCCTAGGAGGCGTTGTCTCTGAAATACGGTTCTGAGTCACAGCTCTTCCTTTGCTCCCTTCATCTTCCCAGGGTGTAATCCAATTCCTCCTAGGCCAGTTATGGACGGATTCTCATTGACTTCAGTGGGGTTGGCTCAGGCCTTTACTGCTGGAAATTACCGACACTAAATAACTCCCTGTCCCTAACATCAGCTACAGTGACCTTTGAGTAGGGGAGTGGAGCCAAGACTCTGCCAATCCCCAGTCCTGCTTTTCCACCTCCTCCCGCGGGAAGGGGTAAGCAGCTGATTAGCCCTGTCTCATAACTCTGCTCCCAGATCGGCCCACAGGAGACATATTTTCTGTTGCCTAGATTCATCCTTTCCAGGGCCAGGCTGGAGCACTGGGATCATCTAGCCTGACCTCCTGAGTAACACAGGCTGGAGAATTTCCTCCACTTGCTCCTGCATTCGACCCAGTTCCTTGTCTTTGATTAAAACACATCTTCTAGAAAGGCATCCAGGTGTAACGTGACCTGAGATTTCCAAAACTCCCTTCAGGATTTGGATCCCCAACTCCTCTGAATGGGAGCAGATCCCTTAGGAATTTTCAATATATCAGCTGTGGATTCTGGTTATGAAAATCATGACCGGTGAGACAGTCTATCATTGTAAAGCAATATAAACCAGCAACAGCTAGCTTTAAATGACGCTAATTTTCTTTTCTTTGATAATGGAGGGACTCTAAGTAAAATGTTTTCCTCACGTAAAAGAACTTTGTGGGGAAACTTTAAAAGTATGTTAATCTTTCTGTGACATTCCCTCACTTTCA
>NW_020671908.1:0-1116 GCF_002925995.2 Terrapene triunguis | reverse complement strand
TCTGCAGCTGCACCTCTGAACTCTGGGTCTGCACTGACCAAGGACAGTGACTGAGAGTGGGGGGCAGAGAAGGGACGGGCATGTGAAAGGGACTTTTGGTTGCTGGACTTAAGAACCTGAGGGGAAAAGGGCACTGCCCAACCTACTCGGGGGTGGGTCTTTTACTCATGGTTTATGTTTATTAACCCTGTTTGTGATGCTTTCCCAAATTAGCGCCAAGTTACTTCCCTCCTTTCATTAAACGTTTCTCTTCTACACTCAGACTCTGCTTGCGAGTGGGGCAGTATTGCCTCTCAGAGGTGCCCAGGGGCGGTGTGTAAATTTCCCAGGTTACTGGGTGGGGGCTCGAGCCGGTTCTGTGCTGTATCGATGGAAAGGGACCCCTAGACATTGAACCCAGCCCTGGTTGCTGCTGGCTCCACCTGGCAGAAGGGTTCCAGAAGGAAGAGGGTGTGGCACCGTCTGGGTTATTTTCTGGGGCAGCAGCAGTTATCCGGTCACCTGAAGTACTCTGCAGCTGTGCACCAAGGAATCTGCCGGACGAAGCCACCTTCTGCGATACCCTCCGATCAAGACGAAGACAAGGTCCACCTGCTTGAAACTGATCACGGCACCTCTTCCCGCAAAGATCAAATCAAAAGCCAAAACCCCAGTGTGCTCCAGTCTGGGATTTCCTAGTCAGCAGCCATAAATCATCTGGACCAGTGGGTTAATAAGCACATACCCTCTGGCCTTCTGCTGCAAGGATATAAATCTTCCTTGCTATATACATTATCTTAGTGGCAAGCATAGTGTATAACTGTTATGTGCAGCAATATTTCATCTGCGAAACAGAAGAGTTCAAAGGTTTTAAAAAGCGCCCCTGCAATTCCAGCCCCTGTAACTCCAAATCCAGAACCATCGTTAAAAACATCCATCGTAGGGTCTGTCTACACTGCCGCTGGACGGTGATTTCCAGGGGGAGCAGACGTGCCCGCACTTGCTCTGATCCAGCTGGCGTGCTAACAATAGTCGTGTAGCTACGCCAGGCTCAATGCCAGAGCACGTAGTGAGGGGTGTAGCTGGGGCGGTTTGCCCATCCCACTGCTCACACTGCTGCAGCTACACGTCTGTCTT
>NW_020671907.1:0-6617 GCF_002925995.2 Terrapene triunguis | reverse complement strand
ACACACCAGGAGTGTTCTTTAACAAATTCGACTAACTTTTTCATAGTTAAATGATTTCACTTATATAACCTCTTGCCTGGATTATTTACAGACATTCCCAAAGGAATGGCTGCAAAGAAACCAAGAATTTTTTCTTTTAACATTTATACATAGTTTCACTGCTTAATTCCCTCCAATAACTACAGAGTTAACGTCTCACTTTCTTTCTTTCAACTTCCTCAAACTGCGGTTGCCTGCTTGCTTGGGCCCGATCCTTTTTTCTTTGCTGCATTATTTCTTTCCATGGGCACAGGCATTGTTTCACTACCAATTTAGCAAGGAGGGTGGGCCTTTTGACTAACCCCCCTTTTATTTATTTATATACACCTATTTACATACACACATTACATCTAGATGCATCTTATTTAATAATAACTTTAATTCTTTATGTCTGGACTTAATACAATCTTTTCTTGAGGCGATAATAACCCCTCAGCACTGGTGCATTATAAAAAAGAATAACAACAGGGCTAGGGACAACGGGAGAGGAAGAAAGAACAACAGCATGAACAGCATGATAAAACGGGGGAGTCACACTTACTGACCATAAGAATAATGACTTCTTGTTAAATTAAGGAGGTAATAACAGATTGGATTCCTTGGCATGTTTTGATAGAGGGTACTGCTGCACCTTGGGAAGGGTTCTTGTTCGGTTTAGGCCAATCTTAACGGCTTGGGCAGACCCAATGCACCCAATGTGGTTGGCATGATCGGCTCACAAGGCCCACAGGGAGGGAGAGACCTTAACCAGCAGTTCCTGTTGCAACGAGGAAGGGCTGGGGTCAGTCTTCTCCTATAAACTGCCAGGACTTCATTGTGAGCGGGACCAGGCACGTCCAGATACACACCATTTGTGGTACAACAGATTATACAATTTAATTTACACAGCAAGTCTCTTCCCAAAAGGTTAACCGGCGAACAAGGACTAAAGAGAAAAAAATGACAATAACAGGTCTATAAGATCAGGAGGTGTGGAGGGGATACTCCAAAGGGGTTTTGCCTCCTGAAGGAGTCTAGATGGATAGAGCAATATCTGCTGGCCAGCGGGGTTACAGAAAAGAGTCAATTTCCTTTTTATCTTTTTTTAGTTGCATTTTAAGCTTTTTCTTGGGAGTCCTTGGGATCTTGTCCGACTTTGTTGGCAAGATCTAAACTGATCTTGTCCGACTTTGTTGGCAAGAAGTGCACTTCTGAGGTGCACAGTCTTGTCGAGGTCGAAGCTTTCTTCTAGTGGAAATTACAAATTTAGATCATCTCTGGTATACCAATTACATTTTTCCCCCCAGAAACTTGCAAGTAGAAGGACTATAATTTTTATACATATAAAACGCTTGTGTGCCTTTTGGCAAGACTGCAGTTCTTTTGGACTCACCGACCCCCATTTCCCTGGAGTCTTCCTGATTGTAGGGCTTGGGTTAGCTATCCCTAGGTTACCGACTGTGTGATCCAATCTTACAATCCCTAAGTTTCCGACCGTGTGCCCCGAACCCACAATCTCTACCTCCCACAATCCTCAGCTTTCCGGCATACAACCGCTCAGGTCACTCACACCAATCATTCACACTTGCACACAACCGCCGAGGCGAGGCCTACAACCGAGGCCTACTTTGGTGGGGACTCCAACTCACACCTAGCCACTTACCTGTGGGTCTTCCCGGGGAACCAAAACATATAACATTTAACATTCACTGTGTGCCCCCTCTTTATACCGGCGAGGCGTGACCCAAACCCCAACATTCAGACATCCATACAAGAAAGGGTCTGGAAAGGCGCGGTCCCCGCACACACACCCCAGCAAAGGGCACCGGTCCGTCTTAGAGAGCGGAGACAGTCACCCTACTGCCTAGGAGTTCGTGGACGGTTTCCCAGGGCTTCCTCGCTCTCCGAATGGGGAAGGAAGCCTAGGGCTCCAGGAGGGAAACAAGGGTAGGGGACCCTGCGACCCTCACTCATTCACAAACATACGGCACACCCCCTAAACTGGCTTTTAGCCCCAAATACTGGCAGCTAGTTTTACAGCATTCACCACCAACCTACCGCTGGTGGGAACTTTCGCTGGCCAACCTTAGGGCCACTCCGGGGGCACCAGAGTAATCGACCTTACTCACTTCCCCGGGGTCCATAGTGGCCCCTACCTCGGGGGGTTCCAACCCCGAACCAATGACAGACAAAAAAACAACCAGAACAAGACAAAACAAAAGGGTGTCAGGCGTGTCTGTCAGCAAAAGGTTCAGATCCAGCGTGCAACTCACCCAACCCTGAGCCTACGGGCAGATCCTCCACCAAAACCCACTCCAGAGATTTCAAAAGGTCTCTTACCTTTCAGATGGGCCCTGGGTTTGGTGGGAGATTGCCCGCCGTCCTCCGGTTTGGGGAAGTCTTCTGTGGATCCCAGACGAGCCCCCAAATTGTTGTGGAAAATTGTCCACACTGTTGATTTTGGATCAGACAGCCTGAGGCTCCTTTATTGATCAATCAAACATGCATGCATGGGGGAGTCAGCCAAGGCAGCCGAACCCCCCCGACAGATAAAATGCGAGAGATTATATAGGATAAAACCACAAAAATTACATATACTTCCTTAAAGTTTTACATCCAAATAAGGAATAAAACAAAACAAGTTTTCCTGTTTTTCTTAGTTTTGCCCTTTGCGGTTTTTTGCTCTGTTACCTGACATCTATTAATCATAGTCTGTTACAAAGGTTAATTCTACTTTTATAATTTCTACAGTTAGTTCTGCTTTTATGATTTCTGTCTACCCTTCTCCTTTTACTCGCCCCCCCCCCTTTTCTCCTTCCTCCAGGCCACACTTACAGTTCACCTGACCCTACATACAGTTCACTTGACCAAAGTTTAGGCCTTAGACTATTTTTCCTCCACAGTATTCATGTGATTCAAATTGTAATTTGCTTTGGATGGGAATCTATCAAAACTATGTGTATTGTAAAATATCAACACATCTATAGCACTTTTAGTAAGATAAGCACTGAAATTTTTATAGCAAGATGTCCAATACTAATAGGACTAAAACATATGTTTCATTGTATACAACTGTATTACTTCACACCATTACTTTGCAATCCTGGTTCTGAAACTTGCTGTAAACGTAGAAAAAATAAAATCTGAAACACGGACATTTTAAAATCCTGTATTCCTGCTTCAATGCTGAGAATTATTTACAAAAGAATGCAGTACAAAATACTTCCCATAAACATTAGTTTATTCATACAAGAGGACAAATACAAATGTTTGTAACTATCAGCTTGTAAAACCTAGGAGTAAATGCAGAGACAATTCAAATACTCACAATAGTGTAAAATCATGGAAAGTGCTCTTATAGAAATGACAGAAGTAATTTGCATTTATAATATCTTTCTACAGAATGTCTCAGGCTGCTTTACAACTAAATAAAACAAAAGTTTTCAGCACTTGGTATGGTTAAAAGCCACTGATGAGATATTTTTGTGGAAAAAGATGTTAACAGAATACAGGATATGAATTAACTGATATCAACACTCAATGAGAAACTCAATATAAAAAAGGTTAAACCTAGAGGGTATGGACCAAGGTCCCTCAAGAAAACTAGCTGCAGTGACAGAGCTCAGGACTTGTCTACACACAGAGTTGTAATGGTTTAACTGAAGGTGTGATTTTAAACCAATGCAAAGGCGGAGAGGACACTTATTTCAGTTTACTAGGCTTATTTTGGTTTAGTTTAAGTTGATTAAGAACAGGTTTAAGCTAAATCAAAACAAGACACTCTTAAATGAAAATCAGTGTGTCCATATTGGGGCTTGCTAAACTGAATCAGTTTAACATTACACCTCAAGCTAAACCAGTGCAACTTTCTTGTGTAGACAAGTCCTCAGAAAATTGTTAAAGGGGACTTACTGGGTTAAGCACTCTGTTTTATCTGGATGAGGTCTGACTTGTAGAGGAGCCAGCTCTAATGGACACTCAGGGTCTAGTCAAACCTGTCTGAATTCCTTTATATTGCAGAACAGCTGCTCTAAAGGAGGGTCAGTGCTGAGACTCGCCTCTACACAGTCAAAGGCTAGTGACTTTGGGATAAGGGACTTCCCTGGTGAAAGGAACAGATGATGATGGAAGTGATAGTGTCCTGAAAGCAAGGAGACAGCAACCAAGGAACAAAGAGATGGGAATTCATTGCTGCTGCTGGAATGGATCATAGGGGTCCATCACAATCAGTCCACAATTTAGTGGAGCCCTATATGCTGCTCTAACCTGCACCGGGGCCAGGATTGGGGACAGGCATTGCCTCCCTTCTCAGTCCTTGTGCCAGGGGAAACAAGTCTAGAGAAGAGAGTGGGTTTTTTGACGCTGGTGTTTTAGTTCAAATTTCTGCAAGTGGAATTACAGAACTTTTGTTCAAGATAAACAAGATTTTTGTAAATACATTAAATCAATGGCCCTAGCAAATACCCTGATCCAGTGTCACCAATTTCTCTCCTAATGGGAAATTGATCTGCTATCACTGGGCAAAGGGGTAACAGGTTCTATCAGGCTCAAATGTCAAGAGAAACTGGGCATCCTAACTAGTAATGGATAGAAATTCCATTATTACAAAATAGTTAACATAAGAACATAAGAATGGCCCTACTGGGTCAGACCAAAGGTCCATCTAGCCCAGTACCCTGTCTTCCGACAGTGGCCAGTGCCAGGTGCCCCAGAGGAAATGAACAGAACAGGCAACCATCAAGTGATCCATCCTGTCACTCATTCCCAGCTTCTGGCAAACAGAAGCTTACAAAGGGCCCTGGCTCCATTGACATAAGTAGAGATGGGCCCAAGCCATAAAATTGAGAATCAATTTTTCCCAAATTTCTGGGATGTTCAGATCTGGGTTTTGGCTTTCAGCGCATCTCTAAACACAAAATTACCATTGGGACAAACCAACATGTTGATTCTGATCATAATAAAGGGTTGGGCTGTCAGTGGGATTTGAAGGCATCTAGCACCCCACAGGAGAAGCTCTGCCTGCTTTGTTGTCTGTTGTGAGATGCTATGTACAAAAAGAAAGCTACATACAACAATTTGTTATTTCTAGTCAGACTGCAAGGGAAGAATTTATTCTGGTGACATAGTGGTAACACTGAAAAAGTTCATTCTGTACAAGAGCTGTTACCAATTGCCGCGATATTCCCCATTGCTAAGCACAGGGAATCTCTCTCCAACCAGCAGAACCTTTCAAAATAGGAGACTCATGTTCAGTGCAGCCACCGTTTATTCATTTAATATTTGCATGAAATAATTCATCCCTCATTTTTCTTTTCCCTTGCCTTCTCTCTCTCTCTCTTTTCAGATGTTAACAACGAGTAATCCAGATGGGGTGCAGGTGCTGTAAAATGATACAAAGGTACAGCAGAACAAATGGTGCTTGGAATCAGAATAAAATAAAAGCTTGTTAAAAATAAATCCATTCTCACCTGCATTCATCCTTTAGGTTAAGGATATTTTCCATGTTGCAAATAATCCAGGAATTTACAGTTTAGATCAATTAAGGCATTTTGAAGCCCAGAAATGCTGATTTCCTGTAAACTTCATGTTGGTTTATTTTAATTGAGTTTCATCTCTTTAGCTGCCAACCCACAGAAGCTATGTGGCAATGGAGGCAAATTCTCACTGTAGCGTTTTCCCACCTCAGTGGCAAGAAGCCAGACTAGTTCAGTGGGTGGGGGAAGCTGTAGGATCCAACATCTTCTAAACACTGGAAATGTGCTGTAAATCTGCAGGTAGGGCAGAGACAGCTCCATGAAATCCCCCACCTTCCATCGCTGCTTCCATTGTAGCCTTCACAATAACTGGCTTTGGGCAGGTCACATGGTAAAGGGCTTTCAATTTAGACAGCCTGACAGCCCAAGCTTCTCAATGCTCCACTCAGCCCTATGTGGATGCCATCCCCATGACCATGTACTCCTGGGGGGACTCACCCCCCTCCCCCGCAGTTAGAATTCCCCTGCCCCGATGAGCCCCACTCCCCCTGCACCTGGACCACCCCAATGAGCCACCCTCACCCAGATCCCCCAATCAGCCGCACCTGGATCCCCACCCCACTGAGAACCACTCCCCCAACCAGGGCTGGCTCCAAGATTTTTGCCGCTCCAAGCAAAAAAAACTTTCCCACGCCCCCTCCAGCCCCATCCCAACTCTGCCTCTTCCCCGCCCCATTCCAACCCCTTCCCCAAATCCCTGCCCCGCCTCCTCCCCCGGGCGCGCATTTCCCCTCCTACCCCTCCCTCCCAGGCTTGTAACCCTGGGGGAGAGGGGGCAGAGGAACTGCCCCCCACCGCCACAGCTCACCTCCGCTCCGCCTGCTCCCATGAGCGTGCCGCCGCCACTCTGCTTCTCCCCCCTCCCTCCCAGGCTTGCCGCGCCAATCAGCTGTTTTGTGGCAAGCCTGGGAGGGGGGAGAAGCGGAGCAGCGGCGCGCTCGGGGGAGGAGGTGGAGGTGAGTTGGGGGAGGCGGTTCCTCTGGCCCCCCCCCCCCAGGTTACTTCCTGCGGCCCTCCCCGCGCCCTCCACTGCCACAGCTCACCTCCGCTCCCCCTCCACCCCCG
>NW_020671906.1:0-1160 GCF_002925995.2 Terrapene triunguis | reverse complement strand
AAAGATTAACAGATTTATTTGAGCATAAGTTTTTGTTGGTAAAAAAACCCACTTCTTCAGATGCCCCTCTGATACTTAGTAAAGGGAAGTTCTGCTCGCTAGAAAAGCTAAGTGTAATGCTCTGAAAGTTGACGTTCTGGGCAATCTGATTCTTTAATCTCTAGTACTTGATTTAAAAACAAAACACAATGAAATATTGTTGGAAAAGTAGCTATGTAAAATGACTCTCTCCCTCAAAATGGCTCTGTTCCTTGTGTACTTAGTGTTTTCTGAATTTTGTGGGTGACAAAAATAATTGTGTTGTACAGGACCTAGCACACTATTGATTCTTAATTAATAATAAGCTATGGGAGAATGATCTGCAGTCTACTGTGGCTTGCACATCATTAATAGAATTGTTAACTATATTTTAATTGCTTGGGCCAACCTTCCCATCCATTAAAACTGTCAACTTAATTAAAAGCAATGAAATAACCTAGTTCAGTCTCAGGGCATAATTTGGAGATAGTGGGATAGAGAACTGTCACTGAGGGGATAATTTGACCTGCAGAACCTTGTAACTGGCGATGATAGACAAGACTCAGTTTTGCATGAGAAGTATGAAACTTTCCTGCATAGGTTTGTTCCATTTATTTATGTCCCAGGTAATTAACTGCATATGATGAAAAGCAAAAAATCAGTCTGTCCCTGTTCAGAATACATCTGACCTCCAAGTACTTTTGTAAAACAATAACCTTCTGTGGCACTGTTATGAATTTTTTTTCTGGGACACTTTTTATGACTTGTTCATGAAATATAATTTTTTCTTATCAAACAGTTTCACTTAATTACAACTTCTAAATTTTTTGTATAACCATAAAATGATCTCCAGAGCACTTCTCAAACCAGTACAGTAACGCCTCACTTTGAGCAGCCCGTTGCAGCTAGCTGGTGGGGTCTTGTAAGCAGAGTGGACCGGCAGCCCCCTATCAGCTCCCCGCTCCCCTAAGTTCCCTGTGCTACATCCGCCCAGCAGGCTATCAATTGCAGGCTATCGAGGCATTGTCGAGGATTATCCAGCCCTCTGACTATTACCCCATGCTACTCATCCATGTGGGCACAAATGATACTGCACGGTGTGACACTGAGCGGATCAAGAGTGACTACAGGGCTCTGGGAGT
>NW_020671905.1:0-8500 GCF_002925995.2 Terrapene triunguis | reverse complement strand
TCTAGATTTTATTTGGTTATTATTCATGCGTATTGGTAACATCTGTTCTTTTGAATTGTTTCCATGACTTTTCTAGGATTCAGAACAATGTAGAATCATTTCAAAATTTTATTAACATGTTGTTTACACTCTCTTCCAGATCATGAGTACAGATACTAAGGAAATTGGTCACACTTAAAATCTTCCATTTAGAAATCTGATCTCTAAAATCAGTAAAATATTTAAAAATGGAAAACAACTTTTCACATGAATCCACTTTAAGATGGTGGCTGAATCCCTGCAATACCTGACCAAATATAAATCTTTCATTCAATACTTTGATGTTTATGATTACCCCTTGTTCATGGTGCCTCCGATAATTTTCAGTCAGAAAGATTATGCTTACTTCTTAGCCAATTAGGAGCAACATTTCCAGTAATATCTCTTGAGACTTTTTACCAAATCTTTTACTAATATTAAGATGTAACCCATCTTCTGCATTCCCTTGTTGGTGATGATCTTTATATGCTGGTGAAAAGAACACAGAGCTACAAATACAGAAATCGTATGCTAGAGCATCAACACTAAATAATGAATTGCATATAGAGATATGTTTTGACATATGTAATAAATTGCATGAGACAAAATTTAATAAATATATTTAAGATCTTTCAAAATAGATACTTTTGTCACTCCTTAGAATTAGATGAGAGATGTAAACCTTCAGTGTATAGCAATCAAAGTCCCAACAAGTGATGATATCTGCGTTGATGTGTTGAGATCATAGATTCATAGAATATCAGGGTTGGAAGGGACCTCAGGAGGTCATCTAGTCCAACCCCCTGCTCAAAGCAGGATCAATTCCCAATTAAATCATCCCAGACAGGGCTTTGTCAAGCCTGACCTTAAAAACCTCTAAGGAAGGAGATTCCACCACCTCCCTAGGTAACCCATTCCAGTGCTTCACCACCCTCCTAGTGAAAAAGTTTTTCCTAATATCCAGCCTAAACCTCGCCCACTGCAACTTGAGACCATTACTCCTTGTTCTGTCATCAGGTACCCCTGAGAACAGTCTAGATCCATCCTCTTTGGAACCCCCTTTCAGGTAGTTGAAAGCAGCTATCAATTCCCCCCTCATTCTTCTCTTCTGCAGACTAAACAATCCAAGTTCCCTCAGCCTCTCCTCATAAGTCATGTGCTCCAGCCCCCTAATCATTTTTGTTGCCCTCCACTGGACTCTTTCCAATTTTTCCACATTCTTCTTGTAGTGTGGGGCCCAAAATTGGACACAGTACTCCAGATGAGGCGTCACCAATGTCGAATAGAGGGGAATGATCACGTCCCTCGATCTGCTGGCAATGCCTCTACTTATACAGCCCAAAATGCCATTAGCCTTCTTGGCAACAAGGGCACTCTGTTGACTCATATCCAGCTTCTCGTCCACTGTAACCCCTAGGTCCTTTTCTGCAGAACTGCTTCCTAGCCATTCGGTCCCTAGTCTGTAACAGTGAATGGGATTCTTCCGTCCTAAGTGCAGGACTCTGGACTTGTCCTTGTTGAACCTCATCAGGTTTCTTTTGGCCCAATCCTCTAATTTGTCTAGGTCCCTCTGCATCCTATCCCTACCCTCCAGCATATCTACCACTCTTCCCAGTTTAGTGTCATCTGCAAACTTGCTGAGAGTTCAGTCCACGCCATCCTCCAGATCATTAATGAAGATATTGAACAAAACTGGCCCCAGGACCGACTCTTGGGGCACTCCGCTTGAAACCGGCTGCCAACTAGACATGGAGCCATTGATCACTACCCGTTGAGCCCGACAATCTAGCCAGCTTTCTGTCCACCTTATAGTCCATTCATCCAGCCCCTTCTTCTTTAACTTGCTGGCAAGAATATTGTGGGAGACTGTATCAAAAGCTTTGCTAAAGTCAAGGAATAACACATCCACTGCTTTCCCCTCATCCAAAGACCAAGTTATCTCCTCATAGAAGGCAATTAGGTTAGTCAGGCATGACTTGCCCTTGGTGAATCCATGCTGACTGTTCCTGATCACTTTCCTCTCCTCTAAGTGCTTCAGAATTGATTCCTTGAGGTCCTGCTCCATGATTTTTCCAGGGACTGAGGTGAGGCTGACTGGCCTGTAGTTCCCCGGATCCTCCTTCTTCCCTTTTTAAAAGATGGGCACTACATTAGCCTTTTTCCAGTCATCCGGGACCTCCCTCGATCGCCATGAGTTTTCAAAGATAATGGCCAGTGGCTCTGCAATCACATCCGCCAACTCCTTTAGCACCCTCGGATGCAGCGCATCCGGCCCCATGGACTTGTGCTCGTCCAGTTTTTCTAAATAGTCCCGAACCACTTCTTTCTCCACAGAGGGCTGGTCACCTTCTCCCCATACTGTGCTGCCCAGTGCAGCCGTCTGGGAGCTGACCTTGTTTGTTAAGATAGAGGCAAAAGAAGCATTGAGTACATTAGCTTTTTCCACATCCTCTGTCACTAGGTTGCTTCCCTCATTCAGTAAGGGGCCCACACTTTCCTTGACTTTCTTCTTATTGCTAACATACCTGAAGAAACCCGTCTTGTTACTCTTAACATCTCTTGCTAGCTGCAACTCCAAGTGTGATTTGGCCTTCCTGATTTCACTCCTGCATGCCTGAGCAATATTTTTATACTCCTCCCTGGTCATTTGTCTAATCTTCCACTTCTTGTAAGCTTCTTTTTTGCGTTTAAGATCAGCAAGGATTTCACTGTTTAGCCAAGCTGGTCACCTGCCATATTTACTGTTCTTTCTACACATCGGGATGGTTTTTTCCTGCAACCTCAATAAGGATTCTTTAAAATACAGCCAGCACTCCTGGACTCCTTTCCCCCTCATGTTATTCTCCCAGGGGATCCTGCCCATCAGTTCCCTGAGGGAGTCAAAGTCTGCTTTTCTGAAGTCCAGGGTCCGTATTCTGCTGCTCTCCTTTCTTCTTTGTGTCAGGATCCTGAACTCGACCATCTCCTGGTCACTGCCTCCCAAGTTCCCATCCACTTTTGCTTCCCCTACTAATTCTTCCCAGTTTGTGAGCAGCAGGTCTAGAAGAGCTCTGCCCCTAGTTGGTTCCTCCAGCACTTGCACCAGGAAATTGTCCCCTACACTTTCCAAAAACTTCCTGGATTGTCTATGCACCGCTGTATTGCTCTCCCAGCAGATATCAGGGTGATTCAAGTCTCCCATGAGAACCAGGGCCTGTGATCTAGTAATTTCTGCTAGTTGCCGGAAGAACGCCTCGTCCACCTCATCCCCCTGGTCTGGTGGTCTATAGCAGACTCCGACCGCGACATCACCCTTGTTGCTCACATTTCTCAACTTTATCCAGAGACTCTCAGGTTTTTCTGCAGTTTCATACCGGAGCTCTGAGCAGTCATACTCCTCTCTTACATACAACGCAACTCCCCCACCTTTTCTGCCCTGCCTGTCCTTCCTGAACAGTTTATATCCATCCATGACAGTACTCCAGTCATGCGAGTTATCCCACCAAGTCTGTTATTCCAATCACATCATAGTTCCTTGACTGTGCCAGGAATTCCAGTTCTCCCTGCTTGTTTCCCAGGCTTCTTGCATTTGTGTATAGGCACTTAAGATAACTTGCTGATTGTCCCGCTTTCTCAGTCTGAGACAGGAGTCCTCCCCTCTTGCACTCTTCTGCTCGTGCTTCCTCCCGGTATCCCATTTCCCCACTTACCTCAGGGCTTTGGTCTCCTTCTCCCGGTGAACCTAGTTTAAAGCCCTCCTCACTAGGTTAGCCAGCCTGCTTGCGAAGATGCTCTTCCCTCTCTTCGTTAGGTGGAGCCCATCTCTGCCTAGCACTCCTCCTTCTTGGAACACCATCCCATGGTCGAAGAATCCAAAGCCTTCTCTCCGACACCACCTGTGTAGCCATTCGTTGACTTCCACAATTCAACGGTCTCTACCCAGGCCTTTTCCCTGCACAGGGAGGATGGACGAGAATGCCACTTGTGCCTCAAACTCCTTTATCCTTCTTCCCAGAGCCACGTAGTCTGCAGTGATCCACTCAAGGTCATTCTTGGCAGTATCATTGGTGCCCACTTGGAGAAGCAGGAAGGGGTAGCGATCCAAGGGCTTGATGAGTCTCGGCAGTCTCTCTGTCACATCATGAATCCTAGCTCCTGACAAGCAGCAGACCTCTCGGTTTTCTCAGTCAGGGCGGCAGATAGATGACTCAGTCCCCCTGAGGAGGGAGTCCCCGACCACCACCACCCTCCTCCTTCTCTTGGGAGTGGTGGTCGTGGAACCCCCATCCCTAAGATAGTGCATCTTTTGCCTTCCAATCAGTGGAGTCTCCTTCTGCTCCCTTCCTTCAGATGTATCATCTAGTACACTCTCTGCATTAGTACCTGTGGAGAGAACATGAAAACTGTTGCTCACATGTATCTCCATTGCTGGTACATGGACGCTCCTCTTTCTTCTTCTGGAGGTCACATGCTGCCAAGTTTCTTCACCGTCCCTCAATCCCCTCTGTGCAACTTGCTCCGATTCTTCAGAACGTTATGCCCGTAGAAGCATATTCTGATGTCTGTCCAGGAAATCTTCATTTTCTCGTATGCAATGCAGGGTCGATACTTGTTTCTCCAGACCTCAAACCTTCTCTTCCAATATGGAGACCAGTTTGCGCTTTGTACAGACAAAGTCACTTCTGTCCTGTGGAAGAAAGACAAACATGGCACAACCTGTGCAGGTTACAACATCTGAACGCTCACCTTCCATAATTTCTTCCTTCTAAGAGCTTCCTCAGCTGTTGCAGCAACTCACAGAAGCCTGCGAGATGAAAGCCTCAGTGGGCTCTCCCCAGGCGAACTCCCTCTGTTAGCCTCCGCTGTTCGCCGCTCAGCTGGTTCGCTACTGACTGCCTTTTTATAACAGTCAGGCCCACTCAAGGCCCACCTGGAACAAAGCACTCTCATTTTACACTTTTCAAACAAACAATCAAGCACACAGACAAACTGACAAACTGACAAACTGTCCCCTGCGACAGACACTCAGATACTCACCAACACAGCCCCCCTAATGCAGCACTTAGCGTACCTCCTCTCGGACAGATCCCAGGCAAACTCCCTCTGTTAGCCTCCACTGTTCGCTGGAGATCCATCACCTGGAGTGGTGGAACAGAATATGAAAAGATGTACTGAACCTTGTTCTGCATAAATATCTGAGCAGACGGGAGATGGAGAAAAAAAATACGTTGACGACTGTGTTAAAGAGGATCAGTGAGAGTTGAGAGACAAAGAGTCACTCTGTCATATTCTGGCTGAAATCACACAGGAAGTTCCTAAGTTAAAAGGCCCCTGCACAAAGCATTTTGAGCAAATGATCTTTCATCTTGATGGGTTAGGCAACAATAATGCGGCCTAACATATTCCCTACAAAGTCTGATGTTTAGGACACTCAAATGCTTGTGTCACTATTTTAAGTATCTGTGTCTAAGAAGCAAAATGGACAAAAATGGAAAAGTTCTTGGTTTTTAGTTGAAAATATTCAATTTTGGGGAATTGGGTTTTCTGATGAAAAGTCTAAACTTCTCAAGGAAAGCAGGAACTGTCAACAGCAATATTTATTTCAGTGATTACTGAACCTCCTGTCTGGAAAGGAAAACAAAAACAAAAAACTTTGAATGGAAAGTTTTCAACCACCCCTAACTGTCACTTTAAGATTCAGAATCAATAGTCCACTGAGATGAAAGGGGCAGTTAGCATCATAGAGCTATTGCTTAAGGTGATAGGCTAGCTCAGGAATATAACATTAAACCGGATACATGCAGTTCATAGTTTCAAGGTTATCTGCACAACTCAGAGGGCTACAATCATTCTTTTAAGTAAAAACTTTCAATCTGGAGCAAAATTCAGCAGCAAAGGGTAGGAAAGGTGCGGAGTCCAGGGCATGTGAAACAGCCACAGAACCATGGACTACACAGATTGTTGTATATACATATTACAATAAAATAAACCACACTAAAAATATTATGGTTTCAATGTCAAGCACTCAAGCATTAGAAAACGCCCCAATTAAGGTTGCCTGTGGAAACCTGGCCCCATAGTGCATATGCATAATGACACAGGTTTACCAAACATCACATAGAAAATCTGTGGTATGGTCAGGACTAGCACTCACCTCTCCTGAGTCCCAATCCAGAGTTCTTTACTCAGAAGAGAAAATCTTCTCTCTTCTTACAACCCGCTGTTTCAAATTATGTCCCTCTTGCACTCTGAGTGAAGCCAGAGACATGTAGCGTAAATTGTGATTATGTTTTTAAACACTGAAGGTAAAATTTTCAAAAGCACGTAAGTGACTTAGGCCAAGATCTCAAAGGTATTTAGATGCCTAACTCCATTTGAAGATCTGTGTCAGACTATTTTAAGTTGTTTGCCTAAGTACCCCTGTAAACATGAGGGACTCACCCCTGCAGCGCCTCCTGCTGGTCTCTCAGGGAATTAGCCTTTCCAGCTTCCAGAGCACCCTCTGCAGGCCGGTGTCCTGCTTCCTGCTGGCCCCCGTGTCCCTCCCAGGACCCAGTGCCCCTTGTCTTTGGGGTGCTGCCCCCTGGCAATACCCCCACAGTCTCAGGGTCTCCCCACCCAGGGGAACCCCCAACCCTCTATCCCCACCTTACCCAGTCATGGGCTACTGCCAGTCCCCATCTAGCCCCCACTCACTGGGGCAGACTACAGTGTAAAAGCCACTCATCACAGGCAAGGGGGTTCAGACCTGCTGCCTTCCTCTGCCTCCCAGTACCTCTGAGGGCCTTGGACCAGGCCCTGGAGCCTGGGGAGTTGCCAGCCTGGAGCTCCTCTGGCCTTCCCCCAGCCCTGCTCCACTCAGGTACTCTGCTCAGCTCCCTGCAGCCAGGCCTGTGGGGTTCCATGCGGAGCGGATAAAGCACACGACCAATGTGGTTGCAAGCTGAACCAAATCCTGTTTATTACAAGCTTTCTTTTATAGTCTTTCTCAACATTACATAACACAATTAGGCTATAATCACATATCTACGGATTGGACAAGAAGGAGAATCATGTGTTTATCAGATGTGTAGCCCCACACCGATTGGTTCAATCGTTCCTTACATAAGGCCATGATTTATTACCTTGTTTACCTCATTTTATATAATCCCTAGACCACCAGGGGGCCTTACATAAGGCCATGATTTATTACCTTGTTTACCTCATCTTATATAATCCCTAGACCACCAGGGGGCCTTACATAAGGCCATGAGCCATTGCCAGGCAAGTGTCCCATCATGACCCTTACCTTCTCATGGAACTTTCCATTAGGTTGGCGTAAGGATGATACATCCCCACACAGGCCCATCTTCCTCTACAGCTAGAAAGAGACTGCTGAGCTCCTGGCTCCCAGCCTTTTATATAGGGCCAGCTGAGGCCTGATTGGGGCGTGGCACAGCTGCGGCTGCTTCCCCAATCAGCCTATTAGCTGCTTTCTCCCAGCCACAGCCCTCTCCCAGGGCTCTTTTAAGCCCTTCAGGGGAGGAGCGGGGTAACCACCCCGCTATAACCCCACAACATTCTGATAAAAAATTAGCACTATAGCGTATCAATGAAGCACACACTAAATGAATTAAGACCTGGATAACTGACATTTCTCAAAAAGTAGTCGTCAGGAGGGAATCATCCCTGAGCAGGGGTGGTTCTAATGGGATTCCATAGGGTTTGGTTCTACTTGGTTTGAGTTTCTACCGTATATGCACTCAGAGCCTCTTCTGCTTGCTTTATTAATTTAACAACCTCCTGGCTGCTCCAAATAATCTCCAACCAAAATTAGCCCTGCTACTTCTGAGATGCAACCATCTCACTCAGACAATCCCCTCTCCCACTGGAATGTGACCCAGTGTTCCACAAAACTAAAATTCAGCTTTACACCAGTTGAGCAGCCAACAGTTCACCTCCAATATTTTCTGCCTGCTGCTTTCTCTCATTCATTGGACTGATAGGATCTCTGAGATCACTTGGACCTTCCTCTTCTTTAGTTCCCTTCCAAAATCCATTAAATCTTCTATAATCTATGTAGTTCCATGTGATGTCAGATTGTTGGTTCCAATGTGCATCGTCAGCAGTGGAGATTTGCCAGATGAATTCAGAATCCCGTCCAATCTTGTAGATGAATCTCGTGTCTTTTCTCCAGGGAGACAGCACACCATCCTGCTGTCTCTGAGTCTCTTTGCTGAATTCTCTGTCAACTCTTCTTAATATGGAGTCACTAGCAATTGTTGCCTTTCATCTTAATACAGTTGAAGAATCTGAGGCAGGATCAAATACACCTGGACCATCCCTGACAGGTGTTTGTCTAAGCTGGTCTTAAAATTCTCCAATGACAGGGTTTCCACACCTTCCCCTTGAACAGGGCCGGCTCCAGGCACCAAGCACCCAAGCTGGTGCTTGAGGCGGCACCTGGAGGGGGGCGGCGGCGCGGCGCTCTGGCCGCCGGGGGGGGGAGAGCCGAGCCCCAGCC
>NW_020671904.1:0-1772 GCF_002925995.2 Terrapene triunguis | reverse complement strand
AGTCCTGTCCATGCTCTGGTACCGGCTCAACACCCTGGTCCCGGCCCCGGGTTTCCTGGCCAACCTCTGGACATCGATACTGGAGTTCTTTTGGTCAGGACTGCACTGGGTCTCTGCGGGGGTTCTCCATCTACCCCTGGAGGAGGGAGGGCAGGGCCTGAAGTGTCTGCACGCTCAGGTCCACGTCTTCCGCCTCCAGGCCCTGCAGAGGCCCCTTTATGGTGCAGGTAGTCCGGCGTGGAGCATATTGGCGCACACCTTCCTGCGCCGCTTCCGAGGGCTCCGATATGACTGGCAGCTCCTTTGTCTCCATCTGAGAGGTCTTCTGCAAGGCCTCTCCGGGCTGCTGGTCTTCTACCAGGACCTCCTCCAGACCTGGAAACTGTTCTCAGTGACCAGGTCCGTGGCGGCCACCGTGGGGGCAGATCTCCTCGCGGAACCCCTGCTACACAAACCCCAGCTTTGTGTGCAGGTGGCGGAGTCCCCCATGGTGCGCCAGAGGTTGGTCCTGGCAGAAGTCACCAAAGTCGGAGACCTCCTGGACTACGACTGGGGAGACTGGCTGGATCCCCTGACGCTCGCTCAGCACATGGGGCTCTCCAGACCTCGTACTCCCAGGTGCGTACTTCAGGAGGTGAGGGCTGCTTTGCTGTCCACTGCTCAGGACTATATCAACCGGGTCCTGCGAGAAGGCACGCCCCGCCCACCCTCCTCTCCGAGCCCTCCAGACTTTTTCATCGGGCCCATGCCCTGTGGACCCAACCGGCCCCCTCCCCGTCCATTCGCCATGAGCCGGCTGCACGATCTGCAGCTGGTTCTGTTCCGGACCGTTCCAAGGAAACATCTATATATGCTCGTGCTCCATGTTCTTCATGTCCTCACCCTCGTGTCCCGCCCTGATACGAAGTGGCGGGACCTTCTGCCACCTCTGGAGGGTGAGGAGCCCCGGTGGGCCAGCCTTTATTCTGCTCTGATCCCAAAGCCCACCAGGGACATCAGTTGGCGGCTCCTTCACGGAGCCGTGAGCACGGGCGTGTACTTGGCGCGGTTTACCCCATCCCAGACACCTGCCCCTTTTGCGGCGTGAGGGAGACCCTGGCGCATGTTTACCTGGAGTGCGCCAGGCTGCAGCCCCTATTCCGGCTCCTCATGGATATTTTGTTAAGATTTTGGTTACACTTTTCTCCTCACCTTTTTATTTATGCACTCCCTATCCATCTCCCCACAAAGTTGGGGGACCTCCTGGTCAACCTCCTCCTGGCCCTAGCGAAACTGTCCATCTATAAAACCAGAGTGAGGAGGTTGGCCGATGGACTCTCCTGTGACTGTGGGGCCTATTTCAGGTCCTCCGTTCTTTCACGTATCCGGGCAGAGTTCCTCTGGGCGGTGGCCACTGGCTCCTTTGACGCCTTCAAGGAGCAGTGGGAGCTGTCTGAGGTTCTCTGCTCGCTGTCCCCATCTGGTTCCCTTCATTTGACCCTTTGACCTCACTCCTGTCCCTGTTCTTTTATTAGTTGTCCCCCGTAATTTTTTGGTCTCCAGGTCCTGTGGACCCCCCCTTAGGCTGGGGGGATCCTTTAGCAGCACTTCCTGGATCACAATAGGACCAGACTCCTGTACCCCACTGGTCTGGGTCTGTCACATATCCCTCCCACCTGCTCAACACCCAGGGGTTGGGCAGCTTGGGACGCCAGACAGTGCACACGTGACAAGCCATCGGCGTTCCCATGATGGCTCCCTGCTCTGTGTTGCACACGGAACTGGAAAGGTTG
>NW_020671903.1:0-4268 GCF_002925995.2 Terrapene triunguis | reverse complement strand
AACATGGCTCCGAGCAGATGTGCAATCGGAATTGCATCATATGTCTCATGCCACATTGCCGTACCGTCCATTTCAATCCTCATCAGTCCGACTGTCTAAACGTTTGGCTGGAATTCCAGAGGTTTCACTGTGTCTTGTGTTCTGAAGGGCTAGGACTCACAAGGCCTGGGTGACCACAGGCAAGTCACTGCACCTCCATGCCTCAGTTTCCCCACCTGTGAAACAAGGGGCTCTGCCTGTCTCCATCTCCAAGAGAGAATTCTGAGGCTGGCATAGTGTCGGAGCAGGGGAATCCGAGAGGGCAATTGCGATAAAAATGCAGACTGCCACACAAAAAGTTACCCCTTTGCCTTGAGGTCAGCCATGGACATCTGGCCCCAGCGAGCAGAGAGGTTCTGATGGCTCTTTGTCAGCTTGTTTATTCCCAGCAGGCAAGTGACCCAACCACTAGGGTGACCAGATGTCCTGATTTTATAGGGACAGTCCTGATACTTGGGGCTTTTTCTTATATAGGCTCCTATAACTCCCAACCCCCGTCCCGATTTTTCACACTTCCTGTCTGGTCACCCTACCAACCACAGAGGTAACTGCCCATCCCAACTGGCACCGTTGGTGGCCATCTCAGCAGAGAGACCATAGAGACAACTTCTGACCCCAAGGTGGCACTTCCAGGGCTAAGGGCTGCTGGACGGGGTCCAGCCTCACTGATGCACAGTGACCCACCGAAGTGAGTGGGGCGGCTCACATGAGCACAGACGTTTCGTCTGTAGCATGGAGGATGCTCGCGTAGCTGCACCCCTTTGTACCAGCACAGTGGAGAAACTGACACACTGCTCAGCTCGCAGCAAACTCCCGTTGTGACACGTAGGGCCGGATTTTGCTGACTATAGGGGAACGGAGCCCCAGAGCTGTAAAACCCCCACTACATACACATGGGACAGCAGAGAGCCAGCACGAGGCCTCTAGACAACTTACACCCACTTAAATGGGCCATACGTGGGATTTGGAGGCACGTAGGCCTGGGTGCTCTGCATAGGGGTAGGTGTCGCCAGCCACAGCAGTCTATTAAGACAGCTCCCATAACTTCGGGTATGTCTAGACAAGATAGCTGTGAAGCTACAGCCGTGCAGCATGGACTCAGGGTCCTGAGCAAGCAGGGCAGCCCAGGCAGCTGCCCGTGCTGCTGTCCCTTCACTGCTATTGTTATGTAAGCGAGCTTTGATCTAGCTGGATCAAAGCTAGCTCGGGTATGTCTACACGGGCTGCAATCATGCCTCCTGACTGCAGTCCAGCCCTTCAGCCTCGCTCCACATCGGCAGACTTCATTTCAGCCTCTTAGCTTTTGCCATGCTGGCGTGCATGAGTTGCCTTTGCCTGTGCATGCGGCATGAGTTGGAGAGGGCCCCTTCTTCTTCAGCCTCAAACAGAAACCCGAGGTTTACTTGGGCAAGCACGGGCCATTGCAACAGCGACATCTCTCTGGAGGAGGTCATGCGGCTCATGGCTTTTAGGTATAAACAGGGCCGGCTCTGGCTTTTTGGCCGCCCCAAGCAAAAAAGAAAAAACCTGCGGCGCGGCCGGAGCACGGGTGCAGGGGGACCAGCTGGGGGGGGGGCGGGGGAGGGGGAGGGAGCGGGCGGGAGAGAGAGAGAAGGGGGCGGCCAGGGCTACAGCAGGGGCGCTGCCACGCGGCCCCTCCCGCTGCGCCGCCTCCTGCCGCCTGCTGCGAAGGCTCCGCTCTGGTCGGCGGGGAGGGAAGGAAGAGGACTGCCCTGCAGGGCGCTCTGGTTCTCCATGCCGCCACCCCCTACAGGGCGGCCGGAGTGGAACAAGAACAAAAAAACCCAAAACAAACAAAAAAAAGCGGCCATGCCGCCCTAGGATTGGGCAGAATGCCGCCTCCAACAATCTGCCGCCCCAAGCACCAGCTTGCTCAGCTGGTGCTTGGAACCGGCCCTGGGTATAAACAACTCAAGAAGAGAGACTGCTATCTCCCTGGTCAATCAACTGAGAGATTAGTTAATGTACAGAGCTCTGCAACCTGTGATTATCATAGACGGGCGTGCCAGGGAATAACATCTCAGCTCAGTATAACTCAGCTGGGCAGATGTCACATTATTTTTTAAATAATTTCAATAGATATAATGACAGAACAAGGAGCAATGGTCTCAAGTTGCAGTGGGGGAGGTCTAGGTTGGGTATTAGGAAACACTATTTCACTAGGAGGGTGGTGAAGCACTGGAATGGGTTACCTAGGGAGGTGGTGGAATCTCCATCCTTACAGGTTTTTAAGGTCAGGCTTGACAAAGCCCTGGCTGGGATGATTTAGTTGGGGATTGGTCCTGCTTTGAGCAGGGGGTTGGACTAGGTGACCTTCTGAGGTCTCTTCCGACCCTAATCTTCTATGATTCTATGATTCTATAATGTTGAGGTTTGTTTTTAAGCATCATTTTGATTTATATTGAGTTACTTTTTCACAGTTGTGGGAAGTTATGGGGAGTGTCAGAAAATGGTCTAACTAAGGGCTTGTCTACACTACCGCGGTAGTTCGACGGCTGGCAATCGAACTTCCGGGTTCGATTTATCGCGTCTGGTGTGGACGCGATAATTCGAACCAGGAAGTGCTCGCCGTCGACTGCGGTACTCCACCTCAGCGAGAGGAGTACCGCGGAGTCGACGGGGGAGCCTGCCTGCCGTGTGTGGACCGCGTCTGAACCGCGGTAAATTCGAACTAAGGTATGTCGACTTCAGCTACGTTATTCACGTAGCTGAAGTTGCGTACCTTAGATCGAATTGGGGTGTTAGTGTAGACCAGGCCTAAGTAGAACCCAGGAGTCCTGATTCCATCCCTGGCTCCAGTCACTACCCTGCCCTGGTACCTAGCTTGGCCTTGCCCTGCCCGATTAAGTTTCGTTTTGAGTGTTCTCTTAGTAGTAAATGCCACGTGAGATGCATCAGCTGCAACTGAGTCAGCCAGGTGAGAATATGAAAACAAAAGTAAAAATGGAAGCTGGAAAAGGACGTCCCCGATGGAAACGTAGGTTCCTGCCAGGAACAGGAGCTTACAGGGGAAATCTCAGAGCTGGAGAAATTCCAAAGAAGAAATGACACACTCAGATCTCTCAGCTGGGAATTTCCCTGGGGGGCAAACTGGAGACTTCTCAGAACCAATGAAATACTTTCAAAGAGCATGAGCTACCAAAGAGGAGAATAGGAATAGGAATAGGGCAGCATCCCTTCAAATAGCTTAGTAAATATAGTTATTTGGGACTCAGCCGTGCCAGCGTGGTTTCTCCATATTGCTGACTACTGTGCAAAAGGAGAACCCACGATGGCTGTGTTGAGAGGGACGCCCCCCCCCCCAAGTGCAGAGATGATTTGCTGGGGGCCTGGGAAAGAATCCCGCCCGCCTCTCTAGCGAGCAGATCATTTGCCACACTGTATCTAAATCAATAGCAACCCATCGACTTCAGCAGGAGCCGCGCTAGGTCTATCCGTAGCGGTTTCAGTTGTGAGGGCAGAAAGGCTGAGCTACTTTGTGGAAGATTACAGCTGATGGGACAGCGCTTGGAAGTCGGCGGTGCTGCACCATTCGCTGCTCCAGTTCGAAGAGAGAACCGCAAGGGGCAGGTTTGCAAGCACTGGTACCTGCGACTGAGGCCAGATTTTCAGAAGGATGCTGAGCTCTTTTTTATGCCTCCATCTCTACGTGCTGGTGAGAAGATACCAGGTGAGCAGCTCTGGAAATTACCATCCCACAAGATGTCTTTTAAAAGTTGCAGTGATCAATTTCATCCCCCTCTCCATCACGGCTGATCGGCTGGGCCAACCGCCCAGTTTTTATTCTATAAGCACAGGACAAAGCAAACATGCGGAGGAGTAATTCAGCTAATACGATTCACGTACTCTCATCAATGTACTTGACAAACTGCAAACATTTTTCGCCAAAAACCATCTTTATGGCTGAAATTTTAGATTAAAAAAAAAAACAAATGGAATATTCTGGTTACGAGTCTTAATTGTGTTGGTTCCGTTTTCAGGAGAAAGTTGGGGTTATGTTTTCAAAAGCCAAAAATTCACCCCCAAATTTTGGTTTGTAAGGAAAAAACCCCACATTTTTGCAGGAAGTTTTGAAAATGAATTTTTTTCCTTAATAACTGGCACTTTGCAGCCAGCTCTAACTGGAAGGGCCAATATCTCATGAGCTGATCCAGCTAGAATAATCTGCTCCGCATTGTTAGGAAGCTGGAGTGAGTTTCTACTCCCAA
>NW_020671902.1:0-1046 GCF_002925995.2 Terrapene triunguis | reverse complement strand
TTTCTTGTTTTCATGTACACCTCCAACCAAACTCTCTGTTAATAGCATCAACTCTCCAAAAGTCTAGATCAGCTTGTCTACCCTCCTAGAGAAAGAGGGCAAGAAATTGAATTCTTTGTGTAGAAAATTTTCTTTAACATCCTTGAACATGTTCATAGGTAGCTACCAAACAGTTATAGCTAGGTATGAGTTCCAACTGTGGGAGAAGATGTCTGTCTTCACTAAAAATATACAAGAAGAACAGAAAAAGTTAATATGAGCCTTTATTAAAGACAACCACAACACAGCCAAACATGTATTTACGGTAATGGTTTTCAAACTTTTTTCCTAGGGACCCAGTTGAAAAAAATTGTTGATGCCCGCAACCCAGTGGAGCTGGGAATGAGGGGTTTGGGGTGTGGTAGGAACTCAGTGCTGGGTCAGAGGGCTGGGGTGAGGGCTGCGGGATGGGGCCAGGAACGAGGGGCTCGGGGTGTGGGAGAGGAAGGGATAGTTCAGTGTTTGAGCATTGGCCTGCTAAACCCAGGGTTGTGAGTTCAATCCTTGAAGGGCCCATTTACAGATATGGGGCAAAAATCTGTCTGGGCATTGGCCCTGCTTTGAGCAGGGGGGTGGACTAGATGACTTCCTGAGGTCCCTTCCAACCCTGATATTCCATGATTCTATGGAATTTGATTTTAACACATCTCTTGTCTTCCCCATTTAAACCTTTACTGGATTGTTCTCTGTTTCACCTTCTATAAAAATGGCTTTTAGAACAGCAATCATTTCAGCTAGACGTTTTAGTGAGCTGCATACGCTAGTGGCAGACCCTTACCTACAGCATTTTTCATAGAGATAGAGTGGTTCTTAGATTACATCCTAAATTCCTTCCAAAGATAGTCTTAGATTTCCATGTTAATCAAAGTATCAATTTACTTGTGGGTTTTTTTCCCAAGCCTCCATACAGATAAGTGATTCATAGATTCTAGGACTGGAAGGGACCTCGAGAGGTCATCAAGTCCAGTCCCCTGCCCGCATGGCAGGACCAAATACTGTCTAGACCA
>NW_020671901.1:0-2747 GCF_002925995.2 Terrapene triunguis | reverse complement strand
GATCCCTACCCCCAATCCCTCACAAACCACAGCAGATTACAAGACAAGCTGAATGTGCATGTGGCGCTCAGAGCCCTCGAGAGAATCAGCTGTTAAACAGTAAGATAGTCTAAACCTTAAATGTAGTGGTGCCCTCGCCCCACTATAATGTCATTCCCCAAGTTACTCCCTGCTTGCTTGACCTTTTTTAGATCCCCAGAGTGTAATGCCCATCCCAGAGCCCATCTGCAGATGGTCCTATGGAACAGGACGTCATTGTTTGCATTCTATACTCGTTCCCTGCCCCGTGGGTGGGACGAGAGAGACTGAAATGATAGTTCTCAGCAGAGATGTGAGCTGCCCCATCCCTTGTAATGGGGTGTTAATGCCAAAGGCTGATGATGGCAAGGTAAAGGTTAGTAATTGATTATGTTGCGCGCAGTGCTTAGCGAATGTGTTCACCTGATGTGGCTGGATAATCAGATGATGGTTTATTCAGCATCACAGCTGAGCATAGTGTTAAGAGCCACCAGACCATAACCCTGTGCTCTGAGGGGATTTTTCCAGTCGACTTTTAAATATTTCACTTCCAAACAGTGAAGCACTGGGGTACTGCACTTTGCAGTCTAGGCCGCACTCCGGTGCAACTCACTCCAAAGTTTCACCAGTTTACAGAACAAAAAATCTTCATTTCATCCCAATATTCCTAATCCAAGATTCTAGGTGAGCAACCAGGAAAAGGAGAAAGGGGTTTCACCTATCAGAAGAGGTTTGAGACGGAGGTCCAGTAGCCACCAAACAGGAGGGAGGAGGGCAGATGAGGTGCCACCAAAGGTGGAGATGTGACTAGTGAGGAGTGAGCATAGGTCCTGTACCGTTTTTTACCACATTTTGCCCTCTGGAGGGGAATGGCTTGTGAGGGCCCTGCCCTCACTTTATACGTCTCCTAGTAAAGCTGAGCACCATACTGCCCAAACGCTGGCCCTTTGGGATTCAATTGATTGAAAGGTTGTTTTTACTGGTACACTTGTTTAATAAGAAAAGAAATGGTTGCAACATTTAGCAAGTAATATCTCTGTTTGCTTCAGGTGGACGTTCGGCAGCTCCTTCCCGCCCAATCCCAGGGTTTTTCTTGCGTTCAGCTGCTTGCATAAACATGTTCATTTGTAAAGGTTCCCACTGACAGTGACTTTCTTTTGCCTGTTCTGATCTAGCTCACATGTGGGAGCAGGAAACATTCTGGTCCCTTCAACTAAAGCTGCTTGATGCCTTCTTGCTAGTTTTAATAAGCAATCTCCACCCAAGTATCAGCCATGGGAACAATAAATGTGTCCCCAGATTTCTCTACCGTCACGCTTCGGCTCGTGGTGACTCCACACCATTTACCATGAAAAATGGCTCGCATCATCCTAATATTGAAAAGTTGGTCCAGGATTCTCAAAATGAAACAGAGCGTGGCTGCCCAAATGACACACAAGCTGGATCATACAGTTCTAGTTTTCTGCTATCTTGCACCCTCCCACAATATAAGAAAAGTTTTTCAGACCATATCTGTGGAAGATTTTGGGTCCTCTGTTTGCCTCATTTTTATTCATCTCATGTGCTCCTCAGGTGCCAATTCTGGCCCTTGAGTTCTGCTGATTGTAATTGAATTGTCTCCTCAGAAGAGAGGCTCACCTGAAGCTTGTCTGGTTTTGTGCTGGGAAGATTCAGCAGGACCTTCATGGCTGCCTTATGACAATAACCTGACAGCAAAGGAGACTCCCGGTGGGAGAAGTGAAATAGCCTCTGGAGGGCTCATTTTGGTATGAGTGCGACCGGTCACTTTGCTCATGGTTTCGGGGCATGGTTGCAGGCTCCTTTTAGGGTGGTTATGTTCATCCTCACTGTTGTGCTCTGGTGTTTATGCATTATAACTAAGGCCCTACTGGTCAACAGCACGACCTCCCACTCTCAGCCCTGGGCGGTCGAACACCGGGAGCCCCCCACTGTCACAGCGGGATACTGCTCTCAGGCCTGGGCTGCCAACAGTGGGAAACTGCAGAAAAGTCATAGACCTTATTTGACATTATGAGTGTAATATAATATCTCATTGAAAGATGACAGGGCCAGAAAGAGTTAATTACCTCCCAGACTGACCTGACCCATGGCCAAACTTTAGAGACTGGTTAGGAAGATCTGTAAATGAATAGAGCTTTGAAATGTAAGTCTGTATTGTCAGAAGTAGAAGGGGAGCTGTGTGCTCAGGGCTTGTGATGTCAGCAAACAAGTCTTGTCTATTGCTATAGCTTTGATTCAAAGAGCAAAAAAGGAATATTAACATTTAGGAAGACACTTGAGGGAAATAGTATTATTGTCTCTATGTCTCTTTGAAGGTTGTGGTAACCTGTATCTGAACTGTTTAATGGATAAATTACTCTGTGCTAATTGCCAGGATGTTTGGGAGAAGGAGAGTTGAGCCTATTGTTTTCTCAGGCTGAAAGGCTGCAGGAAATGTATAAAAACTCTGGGACACGATCCTGCTGCATCTCAGATCTGCTTTGGGTTTCAAGAGGGGGAAACCTTAAGCCATAAGGATTGAGATCCCCAGTCACTGACTGGAGTCACCCTGAATATGGACATTGGACTATAACCTATGGACTATTTCTAAAAGGACTTTTGGCAACTACAAGCTCACCTCTGCTATGTATCTGAACCTCAAGAATTGAATTCAAGTCTGTCTTGTGGAGGAAAAAGTTTGCTAGGGCCTAAACTTTAGTTGACTCGGG
>NW_020671900.1:0-1144 GCF_002925995.2 Terrapene triunguis | reverse complement strand
CCCCTTCTGACAACAAAAATTACTACACGACCTCACAAGAGGGGAACGAAGCCAAAGCCTGAGCCCCGCCACCCCGGGTGGGGGTGGCCAAAGCCAAAGTCCGAGCCCCGCCACCCCGGGCAGGGGTGGCCAAAGCCCGAGGGCTTCAGTCCCAGGTGGGGGGCCTGTAACCTGAGCCCTGCCACCCAGGGCTGAAGCTCTTGGGCTTCGGCCCCAGGCAGTCGGGCTCTGACTTTGGCTTTGGCCCCGGCCCCAGGTCCCAGCAAGTTTAACACCAGCCCTGGCAACCCCATTAAAACAGGGTACTGACCCACAATTTGAGAACCGCTATTTTTGAGCATTGAGAACTATGCTAGGAACTTCATGCAAGCAAGTAAAAGCAGGGTCCTTTCCTTAAACATAGATTCAAAACACCACAAGCGAGGGTCACGAACAGGCAAAAATAAGAAGTATGGAGAAAGAAACGGGAAAATAGATAAAGGGACAGGAACTATAAGGATCATAATAAAATATGATGATGGGGTTACTCTGGATGGCTTTTTTTCCCCCCCTCTTGCCTACATGAACTAAAGTTACCAGTAGTGGATAAGAGCATAAATTATTTCTTTATCATTATCAACACAAAAGGTATTAAAATAAATCTATGTGACTAACATAGTGACAAACAATTACTATCTATTTGGGAATTCATTTTCAATCAGCAAGTTTCAGCAGATTTCAGTTCATTCAACTGTTTCCAGCAATGAAAAAAGAGCGCTTCACCATTGCACTGTTGCTCTCTTGTACCTTCTCCCATGGCAATGACTCCACCATTTTTAGACAGGCAATCAAGGGATCACACAAAGTAATTAAAAAGTGTCACTGTTGGGCTCCAGACTACAGCAGTGGAATCTCCTGGCAGGTGATGTTAGGGTTTCCATGTTCTGTGACCGTCAAAAGGATCTTGTCCCATTCTTCTTCATGGAAGGTGATCTTGTAGCCTGCAACAACATCGATGGTGTGATGGCAACCCTCAACATCATTCACGATCCAGATGAGTGGAGACTGTTCACTGATTCATCGAAGATGAGTCTTAAAGCTGTTTTACTGCATAATATCAATGTTTTGCCATCAATTCCAGTTGGTCATGCAGTCCATATGAAGG
>NW_020671899.1:0-2628 GCF_002925995.2 Terrapene triunguis | reverse complement strand
TTGGAACAGTGTGACCATCACATTAGGGTAGCAGAGCACCGTCTGGCATGATTTTCTGTGGAGTACTGATCAAGAACATAAGCAAGAGGGGAATTCCCTTAATAATACACATATCGATTTATCAGCTATCTTCTTGAGAGGACTTTTCAAGCTACCAGGAGAATCCTGTGTAAATATTGAAAGTGAAGGAAAGACACAGTTAACCAGCATAAGAAATAAATTAATTTTAAAATATAAAATGTTAAATTCTGCTCTGTTACACAGATATTCTGGAGCAGCTCCACTAAAGCCAATGAAGTTATTCCAGATTTATACCATTATAAGTGAGAGCAGAATTTTGCCCATTACACTAAACAAAGAAGGCCAGATTCTCTTTTACAGTAAGGTCCCTTAACATGGCTAATGTCAAGGGACCTTAGTGTAAATGAGAATCTGGTCACATATAATAGAGAGGTGTGATGGGGTGTACAAACCCCACACTGAGCAACGAGGGGTTAAGGGATCGTTTTGGGCTCAGCCAGTGCCACCCTGCCACACCTGCAGCAAATGCTCCATCTACTGGAGGAATGAAAAGGCAGGGAAGTAGCTCATTTGGGTGGCAGAGCTGGAGGTGAGCAGACCTGCAGCCCACGGCTCCAGCAGAGTAGCGATAAGGCTAAAGGCTCTGACACTGCTGCCCAAAGGGGCCCTTGTTGAGAAAAGGGAGGACTCACCCCGGAGACAACCAGAGAGGGAAGTATCCTTGGACATTGGCAACTCCCTCTTATTTCTTTTGGTTTGGATTTCCCCACCAGGCGAAGGCCTTGGACTGAGCTGACCCCAGGGGTGGGAGATGAGAGGAAGAGGCCCAGGGAGGATAGCCTTAAGTAGCCTTGGTTGCCAGATTACTAGTAGCCCAAAGAGACCTGGGTTGGAGTCTGGTGGAGTGGGAGAGCCCGGGCTCCCCTTTCCACAACCCCCTTGGCAGTCTGGAGTTGTGGCCAAGACCACTAGGCCATGCTTCCCAACCAGACCCTGAGTGAGGACCATTACAAGAGGTCATAGATTTTTAAGGTCAGAAGGGACCATGTGATTTGTTTGTGTGACCTACATAACACAGATGTCACAGATCCCAGTGAGTGCTTGCTCCAAGCTGCTCGTTACAATTGCTGTGAGGGAAATCTGGGTCCCTGCCCTCTGTCCAAGTGTCTGTGATCTGGATCCCAGGGGTGTATTAAGTACTAAGTGTATTAAGAGCCTCAGTAGGTTGCAGCACTGGTTCCTCACTTGGCCTCTCTGGGACATTTCTTGGGAACTGACTCTCAGTCTGTTACCTCAGCCCACCTGCCCCAAGCCTCAAGACCATCACTGTTCCCCAAGACACCCTGGTTACTTAAATATGCCCTTCTCCCAGAACTCCACCCCAAAGCTGTGAAGCTTCTGGATACAGCTTCAGGGGCTCACTGTAGCTGTAAAGCAGTTCACACACACTTTGCACAGTTTAACACCTTTATGCTCTTTCATACTTAACCATACAAAGACTCTGTGTTCTCTGTATGCCAGTCCCTTCAGGGAACATGGACCCTCTAACTCCAGTTCCACTGATCATGATGCAGCTGCCCCCGCAGTCAGCTGATGAGCAATAATAGGCAAAGACCTGTAATATTTTGGAGAACAAGGTAGAGAAGAATAAAAGCGAAGGCTTAAAAACATTTGCAAGTTGGGGTTCTGCTTTTAGAATGTAGTTTTCTTAACAACTGCTTGGTGCAGCCGGCACTTTCTGCAAGTAGCATAGCAACTTTACTCCTAAAATACTCTTAATGAACTAATTTTAGCATAATAAATCTACCCTGGGTTAGGAAAAGCATTGAGTTTGCTGTTTTTGACCCCTCGTACTCCCCTTTTGCTGGTTATGTGGTGTCCTGTGCTCAGCAGGACTGATGTCTTGAGTCTTATGTGGAGGAATACGACATTTCCCCCCCACTACAACCTGGCTGTATTTATAGGTTTTAAGGTGAGGTTTTTATCCCTAGTGTTGATTCAGTAAGAATATAAAGAGGAGAAGACCAGAATTCAGCAGACCGCTAGCTGTGAGCCTGGAATCTGTAGTACAGTGTATATATAGAGTGAGATTTTTGCGATCTGCATGGTTTGGATGGCCACAGTTTAGTTCCTGGGTTTTAAAATGATTATTTGTTTTCTTTTTGTATTCCTCTGCTTGCTAATTTCAATGCCAAAGGGAGGGCCAAGTTCTGAATCTGGAAGATTAGCAGCTCTTATATAGCATTATGATAGGTCCCTTAGATTTATAGATTAATACCACAATACATTATGAGTAGTTAATGAGCAAACAATCCGTTAAAGAAGGAGGCTGACACCAATGTCAAGCTAGAGATGGGAAGCTGAGAATCAGGAAGGATAAAGAGTAGAGGAGTTTGGAGGAAGGGAAGAAGTTGAGGATGGGAAATAATGGCAAATCTCAAGGCCCTGGCACCAATTAGATTAGCTAATGCAATACTTGTAAACTCAAGGAGAGTTACATACACGCACATGGGCTAAAATAATTTAAAGATTAAATTATCAACTTTATTTCTAGTACACTTCTACCCCGATATAACGCTGTCCTCGGGAGCCAAAAAATCTTACCGC
>NW_020671898.1:0-1945 GCF_002925995.2 Terrapene triunguis | reverse complement strand
TCTTTTCTGTAGTGACGGCACCTTTTACTTTTTTAGGCCTGACATCTAAGCATTTAGTAATTTGGGATTACTTTGAATGCGGCACCATTAAGGATTGTTAAAAAACATCAAAGCACTACTAAATGATCTGTTAAAAAACCACTATTGTTGCAATCTCTATTATGCTAATCTATTCATGATCTGGTTATTTTGCATAATCTCAAACTCCCATAGCGAATAAAAGCTAACTGCATTGGGCTAAGAAAAATATAGTTTCATGGCGAATTACACACTTGTTAGAGAACACAGTTTGATTTTCTTTAAACATGTTATCTATGCAGACCACTGAATTGTCTCTTTCTGGGGAGCGGTTTCTGAAAGCAACGTTAAGATGCAGTATAGTGAAGTATCTGTTTATAATAGAGGGACATGGGATATTAAGGTATTTTGTACAGGTCAAAAGCAGAAACAGCTGAAGACTGCTGTTTGTCATTGAGATAGTCCCAGTGGACCAGTGCAACTCTTTGGTTGGAGAAAAACTGGCTTTGAATTTAAAGTTATGACTTAGCATGCATGGCAGAATAGTTTTGCAAACCCTAAGTGCATGTAAGGAGAGATGCACTGTGAGGTCATATGACCCACATAGCTCCGTAGCTCTGATAATTAATACAAATTCCTATCTCCACAATATAAATATGGCAATTTAGAAGAACTCCAGGAAACCAGTTTAGAGAAAAAACAAAGATAAGTGGACTGATTTAATCAGGATTCACCGGAGTGCTGTTTTATGGAGCAGGGACAGTCACATGGGCAACCCTGAAATGACAACACAGCTGTAAAGAAAACACAGACGGGTCTCAGTCCCCTTACTGAGCAAAGACTCTTGTGTATAAACCGGTAAAGGGTTTCAGGGCTGGTACAGGGGACTTCCAAGAAGGAGCTTTGGAGTGCAGCGAGACAGAATCTGCAGCTTCAGCTCAGCTCAGCAAAAATCAAAGTGTGCTAGGATCCAGAAGAGCTTGGCAGCCCTGCAGGAGGGAACAAGATCAGATCGGATAGCAGAAGGGGAAGGAGGAGGAGATACTCTCTTCCATAAAGAAAGGGAACCTTTGCAAAAGAGAACCTCTGAGCCTAGTGTTAAGAAAGAGCGAGCTCATCAACCCCACACAGCCCTCACTCCCCACAAGAGAGAAGAACGGCCATGGACTGCCCTGCATTCCCAACTAAATGCAACACTGACTCGACACTGCTGTGATGGGGGCCCTATATTGTAAGTACCTAGATAGAGACACAGGCAAGTAGGCAGGACAGTGATAATGAAATTCAAAGACAAACTGTGTTGGATAGCCTGGGGAGTGTTGTGATGATAGTACCATATTTTGTAGGGGCTCCCACCAAAGGTCATGGCCCCCTTAGGTGCTGCACATATAGTAAGAGGAAAAAACCCTGCCCTGAAGATGGATAAGCAATGGGAAGAGAAACAAAGGTGGGATGAGTCAGACAGGAGATCAACGATGGACCAATACCCAGCTGTCCTGAGTCCTAGTCCACCAAAGCACAACGCTTCTCAATTGGACCAAATACTCTACAAAGAGGGGGAAATAGTCACATGCTTCCCTGACACCTGTGCTAGCCCTAAGGAGAAGAGTGCTGTGTACACGTGCAAGAAGAAGATGGAAGAAAGAAGGAATAGCTTTGGCTCTTTGAACCCCTACAGGAATCCATAGTCAAATCAAATCATCCAGCAATCCAAAGGAAAAAGCATCATTCCAGGGTCTCTTGGAAGAATCAAGAGGTTCTACACAACTCATCCATGAGCCCAGAAACCAGGTCAGAGGAACAGAGCTGAACTCTTACAGGTTCAGCCACAGCCTGATACTCTTTCATCTTCAAACAAAAAATAAAGAAAATGGACACAGTGATTCATAGATTCATAGATTCTAGGACTGGAAGGGACCTCGAGAGG
>NW_020671897.1:0-2742 GCF_002925995.2 Terrapene triunguis | reverse complement strand
CAGAGCTTATTAAAATCAAAACTGATTTCAGGGTATGTAGATGTGGCCGTCATTATCCAAATGTTAAGGTTTTTAAAGACCAGAGAGAAATGGTAATTCAAAAACCTATTAGTTAAAGAAATCTGCATTGTAATGAGGAAGGTGGTGGATGAACACTTTTGTGATCTGGGTTGCACAATGGTTACAGATAATAATGTTAGTACTTTTGGGACACCACTGTCCCATGGTACTTGCAGCTCTCCCTCATTATAGCTGTTTCCCCATTTACCACACTCCCTTTTGTAGTGAAATGCTCTGTTGTTTAAATATTGTGCCAAGTCACATTCATGGCAACAAGTGGGACAAATAGAAACTGGCATTCTTCTTCTAGCTTGCTAGTGCAGTGTTGGTTTAGCTGCTTTTTTCTGCCATTGTAAGAACTATACTAGGCTTTTTTTATATGGTTTTGAGTCACAATTTTTGCCATGTCCATCTTATACTGACTGAGGTAACACTCAGTGAGAGTTTTCAGATTCCCATAGGAATAGCTGGACCCTCTGTTCCATAAATGGTATACTTGGTAAGTATGGATAGAATTCCAAAGAAGGGTTATTTCATGTCAATAATATATATTTCTTGCAAAAAACTGTCTATGTATTCATGTGTTCTGTAGCCTGAAGGCAGTTACCTAAAATAGTTCTTGAACACACCCAGAAAATCTGAGTTTTAGCATTTCAGATGGAAAGTGCCACAAGGCAGTTGTGCAGAGATAAGAAAAATTTTTTTTAGCCTGTTTGCCTTAGATATAGCTCAATTGAAAAACATTGATTCTTGTCTTAGCAGACTTGGAGCAGCTGTGTTATTTCCCCCAGCCCATGAAAAGCACTTGATGAACTATGCTATTCTGTTTTGGGATAATTTGAAAGAGTGTCTTTTATAATCTCAGCAGTGTCTGACACAAAAGACATTTTTGTTATTCTTGTCATGATTTGATCTGTTAGAGGCAAGTTATGGAAGCATCTTTCTTATACAAATAGAGGGAAGTTTATGGAGAAAGCTACACTTTTTATTGTCATTTTAGGCATCATATTTCATTTTTTTATTTTATTTTTTTACTGTGCATTTGTTTCCCCCCCCCCATGCCTAGAAAACCACCTTTGGCTAGAGAAATAGTAGGTCTGTTTTAAACTTCAGTGGCATCTGCCAAAGTTATTTATTAACTCTTTATGAAAAAAATTGGCCAAACTATCTTTAAAAATTGTCTAGTGGGTTTTAAAATTTTTTTTGGTACCTTACCTGCTTTCTTGCAGTCTGTAAAACTGAGGAATGATGGAAATCTTGTCAGGGATGAAAATTCAGACTCGTATATTAACAAACAAACAATCCTCTATATGAAATCATGGCTGCTAAGAAACAGTGTATGGTACGTTATGTTATGAAGTTGTCTTTTTTTGTGTGTGTTGTTTTTCATTGTCTTGCAGTAATTTTATGTGCAGTTTAACTACATAAGTAGATAGATTTATGTTTGTGTATGGATCATGCACGGCCTTAGGCAATCGCTGTAGAGCTTTTCTTGTGAAGTGGGTGAGGAGATGACTAAAAAATATCTCCCTTTTATGAGTTTAGCTGAAATGCTTGTTTAAACACCTGGATAGGGAGCATTAATTCTGAAACATAGTTTTTTTTTTGGGGGGGGGAGGGAAGTAGGTGGGGAAATAACATTGCATAAAACTTTAAATGCTTTTTCCAATTTTTTTTTCCAGTAATTTCTGAAAGGATATGGCTTTTGGTTGGTGGCCATTAGTAATTCTGGTAACCTGGCAATGAAGAAAAATTCTGCTTCCTATTGGTGTTGACACACCTAATTACAGTCAAAACAGTTATTAATAATGATGCTGGTTCACATTAGCTGTATATGTGTTAGATTGGGAGTGGAAGCTGGGGACCAGCTGCTCTCTGTAGCATCATCTCTTGCTTCCCCCATGAATATCTGCATAGATATCCCATTGAGAATTAATTCTGCCAGCATTAACCACTGCAAAGTCCCTTCCATTCAGGGCCAGCCTTAGGGAAAATGGTGCCCTGGGTGAACTTTCTTTGGTGCCCTTTATGTACTACTCACCCAGCAATGGGTGGCCACTCAGCAGGCAGAGCGGCAGCAGATCGAGCGGTGGCGGAGTTGCAGGTGTCATGCTACTTGGCTCCTGCCCCACAGCCCCCTTTATCCCCTCCTCCTGCCTCCCAGGTGGGCACAGATCTTCTGCAGCCTCTTGACCACGTTACTATGCCCCTGACGACAGCACTCTGGGCAGTCTCCCATGTCACCAGCCCTGCTTCCATGACTCCTACTGTAAAGCTATCTGATTTAGCCAAGAGCAGCATTTTTGTGCTGGAGCTGTACTGTCTGGGGAAAAGAGGGAAGGACCAAATAGGGCATGGAGGTGTTGAACCTTTGTGTTGCCTCATCCTGCCCCTGTGGATGTCAGGGTCTCCTCTTTCTGAGATGCCTGGGGAGCTACAGAGTTAGGTGATCATATTTCCATCTATTTTGTGCTCCCTAAAATTCCCACTTGAGTGGACACATCTTCCAGGAAATACCTTGAGATTAATCCTCTGAACTTTATGTTCACCTCCCCATTAGGTTTTCCATAAAAGAGAGTGATACAGCCCCAGGGTCTTTTGCCCTCAGAATGCTGCAGAATCACGAATCCTTAGCCTGGACTACTGTTGATCACATGGTTGTCACCCTGTCAGAGTCAGTGA
>NW_020671896.1:0-3234 GCF_002925995.2 Terrapene triunguis | reverse complement strand
AAGGTTATACTGGCATTAGAAAAGGTTCAGAGAAGGGCAACTAAAATTATTAGGGTTTGGAACGGGTCCCATATGAGGAGAGATTAAAGAGACAAGGACTTTTCAGCTTGGAAAAGAGGAGACTAAGGGGGGATATGATAAAGGTATATAAAATAATGACTGGTGTGGAGAAAGTGAACAAGGAAAAGTTATTTACTTGTTCCCATAATATAACAACTAGGGGCCAGCAAATGAAATTAATGGGCAGCAGGTTTAAAACAAATAAAAGGAGGTTCTTCTTCACACAGTGCACAGTCAACATGTCAAACTCCTTGCCTGAGGAGGTTGTGAAGGCTAGGTCTATAACAGGGTTTAAAAGAGAACTAGATAAATTAATAGGTTTCAGAGTGGTAGCCGGGTTAGTCTGTATCAGCAAAAAGAACAAGGAGTACTTGTGGCACCTTAGGCCTGGTCTACACTACGAGTTTAGGTCGACTTTAGTCACGTTAAATCGAATTTAGCCTGGACACGTTCACACGACGAAGCCCTTTCTTTTGATTTAAAGGGCCCTTTAAACCGGTTTCTTTAATCCACCTCCGACGAGGTGATTAGCGATAAAATCAGCCTTATGGGGTCGGAATTGGGTTAGTGTGGATGGAAATCGACGTTATTGGCCTCCGGGAGCTATCCCACAGTGCTTCATTGTGACCGCTCTGGATAGCACTCTCAACTCAGATGCACTGGCCAGGTAGACAGGAAAAGCCCTGCGAACGTTTGAATTTCATTTCCTGTTTGCTGAGCGTGGAGAGCACAGGTGACCACGCAGAGCTCATCAGCACAGGTAACCGTGATGGAGTCCCAGGATCGCAAAAGAGCTCCAGCATGGACAGGACGGGAGGTTCGGGATCTGCTCGCCATATGGGGAGATGAATCAGTGCTGGCCGAACTCCGAAGCAGTAAACGAAATGGCAAAATATTAGAAAAGGTCTCCAAGGCCATGAAGGTCAGAGGCCATAACAGGGACACACAGCAGTGCCACGTGAAAATTAAGGAGCTAAGGCAAGCCTACCACAAAGCCAGAGAGGCAAACGGAAGGTCCGGGGCTGAGCTGCAAACATGCCGCTTCTACGCGGAGCTGCATGCCATTCTAGGGGGTGCAGCCACCACTACCCCAACCGTGTGCTATGAGTCCCTCAATGGAGAAACACACAGGGAAGCGGGTTCAGGGTACGAGGAAGATGAGGATGGAGATAATGTAGATAGCTCACAGCCGCAAGGAAGTGGAGAAACCGGTTTCCCCAACAGCCAGGATATGTTTATCACCCTGGACCTGGAACCAGTAACCCCCGAACTCACCCAAGACCCTGTGGGCACACAGGGGAACTCTGGTGAGTGTACCTTTGTAAATATTACACATGTTTTAAAAGCAAATGTGTTTAATGATTAATGATTAATTTGCCCTGGCAATCGCGGCCAGTACAGCTACTGGAGAAGTCTGTTAACGTGTATGGGGATGGAGCGGAAATCCTCCAGGGACATCTCCAGAAAACTCTCCTTCATGTACTCCCAAAGCCTTTGCAAAAGGTTTCTGGGGAGGGCTGCCTTATCCCGTCCGCCATGGTAGGACACTTTACCACGCCAGGCCAGTAGCACGTAGTCTGGAATCATTGCATAACAAAGCATGGCAGCGTATGGTCCCGGTGTTTGCTGGCATGCAGACAACATCCATTCCTTATCGCTCTTTGTTATCCTCAGGACAGTGATCTCATTCACGGTCACCTGGTTTAAATGAGGCAATTTTTTTAAGGGGACATTCAGAGGTGCCCCTTCCTGCTCTGCTGAACAGAAATATTCCCCGCTGCTAGCCACGCGGTGGGGGGGAGGGGGGAAGTGATCATCCCAGAGAATTGGGTGTGGGGGGGAGGGGAATTAGTTGGGTTTGTGCTGCATGTTAACCCTGAAACCGCAGCCCCTCCTTTTACATTGCAAACCCATTTTAAATGGCCAACCAAACGGGTGCTTGGTATGGGAAATGAGGGCAGTACTGTTTGAAACCATCCCCACATGTTAAGAAGGTTAAAAAAGCCCAAAGACTGTATGTCTTACCATGGCTGCCTGCAAGCTGAAATCTGTGTCCTGGCACTGCGTGAGTGATCTCTCACACCAAACCAGGAGACTCTCAATATAAGAGGAAAAATGCGACCTTGTAACGAAAGCACATGTGCTGTTTTATGTGAACAGCAAAATTTAACGTGAAAGAGTGTACCCATTGTTCTCTAACATGTATCTTTTTTAACCACCTCTCCCCTTCTCCTCCACCAACTGCAAATGTGTCTCCTTCACAGAGGCTACTGAAGATTCGAAACCGAAAGCGAAGGACACGTGATGAAATGTTCACAGAATTACAGACTGCCTCCCACGCTGACAGAGCCCATCAGAATGCGTGGAGGCAGTCAATGGCTGATTTTAGAAAAGCCCAATATGAGCGAGAGGAGAGGTGGCGTGCTGAATCGCGGGCAGAAGAGCAGAAGTGGCGTGCTGAATCGCGGGCTGAAGATGAGAGGTGGCGTCAACTTGTACTCAGAAAGCGAGAGTCGATGCTCCGGCTGCTGGAGCATCAAACTGATATGCTGCAGCGTATGGTTGAGCTGCAGGAAAGCCAGCAGGAGCAGAGACCGCCGCTACAGCCCCTGTGTAACCAACAGCCATCCTCCCCAAGTCCCATTGCCTCCTCACCCAGAGGCCCAAGAACACGGTGGGGGGGCCTTCGGCCACCCACTCACTCCACCCTAGATGATTTCCATAGCAATAAGTTTTAAAGTTTTAAATTGCAGTGTGTCCTTTTCCTTCCCTCCTCCCCCACCCATCCCGGGCTACCTTTCCAATTATCCCCCTAGTTGTGTGATGAATTAATAAAGAATGCATGAATGTGAAGTAACAATGACTTTATTGCCTCTGCAACTGGTGCTTGAAGGGGGGAGGGTAGGGGAGTGTGGGGTGTTTGGTTTACAGGGAAGTAGAGTTAACCGGGTGGGGGGGAGGGGCGGAGGGTTCATCAAGGAGAAACAAACAGAAGTTTCACTCCGTAGCCTGGCCAGTCACAAAACTGGTTTTCAAAGCTTCTCTGATGCGCACAGCGCCATGCTGTGCTGCTCTAACCGCCCTGGTGTCTGGCTGCACGTAATCAGCGGCCAGGCGATTTGCCTCTACCTCCCACCCCGCCATAAATGTCTCCCCCTTACTCTCACAGATATT
>NW_020671895.1:0-1417 GCF_002925995.2 Terrapene triunguis | reverse complement strand
CACTCACCATGTGTCCCTGCAGCAGGGTGTCGGGCTGAGCTTCCCCCGCTGCATAGGGCTCCTTCTCCTTCCCTGCTGCTGATGCCCCAGTGCTTCCCGCTGCCTGCTTTGCAGACCTCCTGCTGAAGTGAGTCTGGGAGTGGAGGAGAGGCAACATGTGGGATGGTCATGTGTCCCCCCCAGAACCTTTCAATTTTGGCCCCCAGTATCCAGTTATGTGTAGCCTCTGTGTTCCCCTTGCATTGTGATAGGCTCTTGCATGGGTGCAGAAGGGAAGGGAAAGGAAAGGAAGCTCCTAGCTGCATCCTCCCCGCATGCCCATATAATGGCCAGCTGCAATCTGGGCTGTAATGTTTGCAAAGCTCTTTAACAGCCTCAGATGAAAGTGGCTCTAGAAGGGCAGAGTATCCCTCCCATCTATGTCATCCCAGTGCACACAAGGAGGGATTAGATGGCTCCCACAAGACCTTAAACACGTTCCTACACATTGTAAACATTGGAGTTTTAGACGTACAGATGAGAAAATGCCGATGCATTGCTTGCCTGCTGCATGTAACTCACGTGCATTTGGGTGCGCTTGAGTTTGCGTGCACACAAACTCTGTGAACTCATGCACAAGCCCTGATTTCACTGCACCCATAGCTCTCCTTACAGCTGCAGCTCAAACAGTGGTTCTTATCATTTGCAACAGCTACTGCTGCAAATGTGCAAAACTGAATCCGCAAATAGTTCTATAACTCAGTCCTGAAACCCCACCCAAATAAGATTAAAAGGCTTAGCATCCGTAAGGACAAGCCTACCTGGCCATTTTAGATGGTAAAGGTCAGTAATTTGAGTAATACAGGAGTGAAAAAGGTTTGTAAAAGTAATTTTAAATTGGGAAAAATATTTCCCCCTTTGCATCTGAAGGGATTTTATTCAATCTTTCCAAAATAAAATAAACACCTCTGGCATGAGACCAAACCTAGAACATTTTAGCCCCAGGGAAAATATTTCAGAAGATGATAGGATTGTGAAAATAAGGGGGTTTCAGAGAATGTTTGAGGCCAGAAGGGACAATACTGCTCATCTAGTATGATTTCCTGTATAACATAGGCCAGAGAACCTCACCCTAGGATTTCAATGACTTGTGGTTGAACTAGAGCATCTCTTTTAAAAAGACATCCAAGCTAGGGTTACCATATTTTGAGCCTCCAAAAGGAGGACACTCCACGGGGCCCCGGCCCCGCCCCCAGCCCAGCCCCGCCCACGCCCCAACACCGCCCCTTCCCCACAGTCCCCGCCCCAACTCCGCCCCCTCCCCTGCTTCCCGCGAACATTTGATTCGCGGGAAGCCTGAAGCAGGTAAGGGAGGTGTGGGGGGAGGAGGCGCGGCCCAGTCTGGCCCCCCCGGCGTCTCCAGCCTGGGTCGGCTCGG
>NW_020671894.1:0-2675 GCF_002925995.2 Terrapene triunguis | reverse complement strand
GTGGGTGTGAAATTGGCCACAGAACCCACTCTTGGCTGCAGAATCTAAACTTTTATTTTAAACAAGATACATGTTTATAGTCTGTATAGGTGGAGAGAGAATTTTCTGAATATGGAATCCAAACATCAGCCAATGCCATATTGCTTTCCTGAGTCTGCAGACAGCATGAAGCAATAGCATTGAGGTCCTAGTTCAGTAAGGTACATAAGCACATGTCCAACTTTCAACACCTGAGCAGTCCCATGCTGCAAGTTAGACAACGATTACACACCTTGCTGAATCAAAGGCTAAGAAAGGGGTGAATTTCTCTATTAATCTCAATGTGCCATTACTGCTGAAATCTAACAATGATGAGTTACATGGTGAACTGATTATTATTTCAGCAGAAACATACGGTAATATATTTATCCAAGTTGTTAAAAGGCATCTGGATGCTGTGAAGGATTGCTGGGTTAAGAGGCCAGGGCCAGATTCTTAGCTATGTAAATTGCCATAGCTCCATTGAATCACGTGCTGTATGGGCAAGCATAAATACCACCCGATTACAACTGGTCAACATTCTCCTCAAGCTAATGAGCAAATTGACTTCAGTGAAGCTATGACAAATTACATGAGCTGAGGATCTACCACTAGAAGTATAAACCTCCCCAAAATTTCAAGTTGCCTCTGCACTTGCCCAAAGCAGGGAAGGGAAGATAAGATAAGATTTATTCCCTTCCCAATGCCAAAAGCCTCAGCCACCTCCTACATCCCCAAATCATAATTACCTCCATCTCTGCTGGGTGCTAAAATCCCCACATGCCCTTCACTATGCTACCCACAAGTCCATCTTTCCCCTTGACACTTCGGCAGTGTCATTATGCATTAGCAATACAAAATTATGCAGGACATTGACAATTCAGAGGAAACATAAAATAAATTGAAACCATTTCAAAATTGAGATTTGCACTGAAATATTCATTTTGTATTTTAAAAAGCCCACCAGGGCATTGCACTGAGTGTATTATTTATTTTCATATTTAATTCAGTCAAACCCTGTGTTTTGGAAAGTACTCGTTGTTGCTGCAGAAGTTCCATTCCGCTGCAGCATTCAGCACCACTTTCCTGCATAAATCAGTGTCCTTCTTGCAGAATTTAGGTCCAATGTGCTTCAGAGCACATACCTCTGTGGACAGGGGGCAGATGCACTCTTTGCTCCTTCCATCCCTAGCCAACATGTGTAGCCTAGGGTAATTTATTCCATCCAGCTCTTACTTTTCTCCCAGGCCATCCCTCCTGGTTTTATATCTCTCATCACTGATGTCTCCTGTAAGAATGTCACACCTTTTCCCTGGAATCAATCAATTTCTTTCTGTCTCACACACAAAATCAAGTCACAATGGCCCACCAAGAGCCAAACACAATACCACCACAACACTATCAGCAAACAGTTTCTCAGAGCTGCAGCTTGTCTCCAGCTGGCTTCTCTCTGTCAGTTTAAGACCCAACAAAATCCTAGACCTTCATCCCTTTCATCACAACATGGGTTTCACAACATGCTTTAGAATGTAGCTCAATGTAAGGCTTTCTCATTCAGATCAATTCACCTCAGACCATTTTCACACCTATTCTTGGTTCCTTTTGGATTATTTGGCTTTTATGGCTCATTATTATTTGGCAGCTTGGCTTGACTCTGCCACATTCCCTCTAGTTTTATTTAATGTTAAAGTAAAATGAATTCATAAAAAGAGCCACTGTCAACTTAAAAATCACACCTCTTTCTGGAAATAGTTTTCCTGGCTGTAGTCACAAGAAAAAGATACAGCAGTAAGAGAGGAGAGATCTTTTTTTCTTGTTTGAACATCGCTTGTGTTTTGCACTTGACAGCGTGTAGGCAGAATCCGTGTCGCTGTTTCATGATAATCCGTTTGCCCTGTTTTTGTAGGTGGTTCACACTGCCACAAAGGAGGGAATATTTTAAAAAAAAAATAGTGAAATGTAATTGTAAAACCACAAAAGTTGTCTAAAAGGGGCACTTTGGGGCTGATGTAGGATAGTGTTTCTCAAACTGGGGTCGCCGCTTGCGTAGGGAAAGCCCCTGGCAGGCCCGGCCGGTTTGTTTACCTGCCCCGACTGCAGGTCCAGCCGATCGCAACTCCCACTAGCTGCGGTTCGCCACTCCAGGCCAATGGGAGCTGCTGGAAGTGGCGCGGGCCGAGGGACTTACTGGCCGCCGCTTCCCGCAGCTCCAATGGGAGCTGCAATTGGCCGAACCTGCGGATGCAGCAGGTAAACAAACTGGCTCGGCCCGCCAGGGGCTTTCCCTACACAAGCGGTGACCCCAGTTTGAGAAACACTGATGTAGGATCTTATTGCCTTGTGTAGGTACAGTGAGGGAAAGGAAGGAAGTGCCATAGAGCCACTGTTTCCCTTTTACCCTCACATTTGAGGAGAATATGCCTCTGGGCTGCTTGGGCTGCCCCTTGTTCGGGCCTGATTGTGAAGTGACAATCTAGGCTTAAATAAATGAGACAGTTAATGAATGGGATGGAAAACCAGAGAGGTGAAGTGACTTGCCCAACGTTATCCTGCAGATCAAGGGCAGTTCTGGGAACAGAACCTAGGTCTCCTCAATTCTTAGACACTGCCTGTCATAACTATGAAGGGAAGGGTAACAGCTCTCTGTGTACAGAGAC
>NW_020671893.1:0-2555 GCF_002925995.2 Terrapene triunguis | reverse complement strand
CCAGGACAGCTGGTTCGGCCCCAGTAACCCTGAGGGACCAAGCCCCGTACAAGAAGGATGCAGCCAACAGCACCAACACAGCCCCCAAAAGCACCGGACTCGCCTGAAGGGGCCCTCGGCTGCCTGGTGGATAATCAGGTGCTTGGGCCCAAGTTGTGCAACTGACCTCAGACAGCCAGGGGCTGCAGGAGCAAGTGAGGCAGCTCAGCGCCAAGAACACCGTGCTGCAAACACAGCCTGCAGCGCCTTGCCCAGAACGGGGCCTGTGATACGCTTGCCTGAATGGTTCGACAGGAACTGCCAGCAGTCCTGATGCTCCATGAACCAGTGCCGCTTTCTGTTTGTGATGTGTCCCCAAATCTATGCCCCTGACCCGGCCAAGGTGGCCTTGGTAATCAGCCTGCTGGCAGGAGATGCGTTGGGCTGTGCCTCCCCTCTGCTGGAAGGCCATAGCCAAGTGCTGTCAGACTGGGCTGCCTTTCTCCAATCGGTCAACCATCTCTGATGACCCGCAGTGAGCTCGAACAGCCGAGGCTGCCCTGAGGGGACACCGGCAGGGGCCAGGCACAGTGGCCTCCTATGAAGCAGATTTCCATCGCCTCCCAGAGGAGAGTGGAACGAAGCAGCACAGCTGTACCAGTTCCAACGGGGCTTGCAGGAAGAAATCAAACATGGGCGAACTGGTCCATGCAGAGATGCCTGTGGGCCTACATGCCCTGGTGAATCTTACCATCCGCATAGATAATCGGCTGTGAGAATGAAATGAGGAGAAAGAAGGTTCCCTGCAGCCCCCCTACACACGTACTATGACCTCAGCTTCTGTATCACCCACTGAGCCCATGCAAACTGATCTTGCTCATTAGGGACTCACCCAGAGAAAAGGAATGGTGCCATCAGCAAACACCAGACTTCTACTTCAGGAAACTGACCACGCCACCTCGGCCTGCTCAGTGAGAACACCAAAGAGCTGCGGGAAACAAGCTGACCCAGGCTTGCAGTGGGGAGAACCGGCTGAGCCTTAAGAGAGAAGAACTTCTCCGTATCCTAGTTCTCACTGAGACAGACCCTGAACCCCATCTAGGCAGGGCCGGCTCTGGCTTTTTTGCCGGGGGGGCGGCCGGAGCCCCTGGGGGAGGGCGGCGAGCCCCGGCGGCGGCTCCGGTCTCCCCCCCGGCGGCCAGAGCGCCGGGGGCAGGGCCGCGAGCCCCGGCGGGGGCTCGGCTCTCCCGCCCCTCCCCCGGCGGCCAGAGCGCCGGGGGCAGGGCGGCGAGAGGGCGGCGAGCCCCGGCTGGGGCTCGGCTCGGCTCTCCCCCCGGCAGCCAGAGCGCCGCGCCGCCCCCCCTCCAGGTGCCGCCCCAAGCACCAGCTTGGGTGCTTGGTGCCTGGAGCCGGCCCTGCATCTAGGGGCTTCTCATTTGCAGGTGCCTGTACAGCAGAACATCCCAGGGGGCCCCTGACGGATTCCCCCCAATAGTCCCTCATTGATTCAGGAGCAGCGGACAATTTCATGGATGCAGCTACAGCTCGGGCCCTACAGATTCCCTTCTACAACAGGCCATTGCCCTATACCAGTGGTCCCCAACCTTTCAGTGTGGTGGCCGCCGGACAAGCAGCTGCCGAAATGCCGCCAAGAAGTGGCAACACCAAGAAGCATTGCCGCCGAGAAGCGGCGTCATCAAGAAGCGTCGCTGCCGAAATGCCGCTGAGAAGCAGCAGCATTTCGGCGGCGACGCTTCTTCCCATTGCCGCTTCTCGGCGGCATTTTGGCAGCTGTTTGTCCAGCAGCCGCGCTCCTCAGCGGCGGGGCATTCCCTTGTTAGTAGGCGGGCGCACATAAATGCCCGGCGGGTGCCATGGCGCCCACGGGCACTGCGTTGGGGACCACTGCCCTATACAGTTGAAATCATTGCTGGCTCCTCGCTTTCTTCAGTCCAGTTGTGGAGGAGACTGCCGCCCTAGAGGCTGTTTTTCAAGGACACAGAGAAATAATACAAATTGGCATGATCCATTCCTCGCATTTTCCCCTGATCCTTGGCATCTCCCGGCTGACCCTTCATGACCCCCTCATTTACTGCCAGGGCGGAAGGTTCCATTAGAATTCTGCTGACAGCATGGCCAGGGACCAGCGAACGTTGCAGCCCGACCCAAGAAGGCCCAAGTAGGCGCAGTCACCAGCACTGAAACATCCACTGGGCAAACTATGGAATTTCCCCCCAAGTACCATGATTACACTGATGTCTTGGAGAAGAAGAATGCAGAAAGCCTCCCTCCACACTGGGACTACAACTGCCCCATAGAACTTCAGACAGGGGTGAAGATACCGTTTGGGTGGATCCACACAATGTCAGAGCCTGAACTGGGGGCGTTGTGAGAATATCTCCAAGAGAACTTGGCCCTGGGGTTCATCTGCAAGTTGACTCACCAGCCCGTGCTGCAGTCCTTTTCCTAAAAAAGGATTATTCATAGATTCATAGATTCTAGGACTGGAAGGGACCTCGAGAGGTCATTGAGTCCAGTCCCCTGCCCTCATGGCAGGACCAAATACTGTCTAGACC
>NW_020671892.1:0-3040 GCF_002925995.2 Terrapene triunguis | reverse complement strand
CAATGCACATAGGTGTCTTCGGGAGGCTCATGATACACTGAGCATTGTTGTTATAGTAATTGCTGTTACAGTGATGTTATAGTAATGTTATAGGTTGCAATTTCATGTATATAGTTATGAGAATGAAAATGTGTCCTCATGCCTTAAAACAAGCCCAGGCAAAACTCTCCAGGAACAGAGGGGCAGTTCACTCCTCATCAGGGCATGTATGGGACAAACCCAGCCCAACCTCATAGGAACAAAGGACGCTGGCCTAGGCAGCAACAAAGGATCTGTTGGACTCTTGAGTGAGTCACCCTCCTTCCTTTGGTCAGTCAGGGACTATGATGCAGCAATGCTCACTGACCCTGAACGGGGGAGCAAAGCCAAGAGGGAAGAAAGAACATGATAAAAGGGAGAGATGTTTGCTATGCTCGTCCTCTCTCTTCCACCTGCATCTACAGACATCACCACCAAGTGACTGAAGCACTGATCAAAGGGGAGAGCCTGGCTGAAGGGCAACCAGCCTGTGGTGAGAACCATCTAAGTTTGTAAGGGCACTTAAGTGCTAAGATCAGCTTAGAATGCGTTTTGCTTTTATTTCATTTGACCAAATCTGACTTGTTGTGCTTTGCCTTCTAATCACTTAAATTTATTAACTACAAAGATAGATTTTGTTTGTTTATTCTACCTGATGCAGTGTGTTTGGTTGAAGCGGGTCAGAGATTCCCCTGGGGATAACAAGCCTGGTACATATCAATTTCTTTGTTAAATTGACGAACTCATATAAGCTTGCAGCGTCCAGTGGGCCTAACTGGACACTGCAAGACAGAGGTTCCTAGGGTTGTGCCTGGGACCAGAGATATTGGCTAGTGTCATTCGGTTGCAAGTAGCTGGGAGCAGCTTACATGCCGGAGGCTGTGCATGAACAGCCCAGGAGTGGTGGGTCTCACAGCAGAGCAGGGTAAGGCTGGCTCCCAGAGTCGAGGATTGGAGTGACCTAGCAGATCACCGGTCCAGCTAACACCAGAGGGGAACATCACAGTGGTGCAGCGAGCAGGGTGTATGTGCAGCTTGTTACTCCAAGCGAAGTTCACACTTTAAGCACTGATATTTGTGATTTTAAGTGAGTCTTAAGTGCAGTGGCTAAGAACAGTCAGGAGGAGGTCACAGTTTTGTTATTTTCTGTTTGTTTATTTCGGGTGAGGGAAATAAGCACAAGAAAGCAGAAAAATGACTACCAGTGAGGCAGCTACAAAACTAGAGCTGACCAGACTGGAAGTGGCAAAGAAGGAAAAGGACTGTGAGTTTCAAATGTGGCAGGCAGAAATAAGGCTCAAAGAAGAGGAGGCTGCGCACAGAAGGTCTATGGAAGAAAAAGAGAGAGAGAGAGAGAGAGAGAGCGCAAAAACACCAACTGGACTTGCTAGAGAAGCAGAACCGGAGGCCCCCGACCCCAACGACTCCCATCACTCCAAAAATCCACAAGTGGGAACACTTATGTCCTGCATACAGTGAGGATGATGATATTGCTGAATATCTGACTACCTGTGAAAGGTTGTGTGTAATACATGAAAACCCCGATGATGAGAGTTCCTTTCCTGATTGCAAAATTAACCGGTAAAGCTTGAAATGTATTCAGTGGAATGTCTATTGAAGGTGCTTTAGACTATTGTAAATTTAAAGATACTGTTTTGCGAAGTTTTCAGATTACCCCTGAAACCTATAGAGTTAAATTTAGGAATCTTAGGAGCGATATTGATATGAGTAATGGGGAATATGTAAACAAAATGAAAGATTTGTTGGGAAAATGGGTGAGGAGTAAAGAGGTGGCAAGTTTTGAAGGAATGATTGATCTTGTTGCTCAAGAGCATTTCTTAAGCATATGTAAGGCCGAAGTAAAGCAGTGTCTATGGGACAAAGATGTAAAGACTGTGAATGAGATGGCATCTCTAGCTGATGCCCTCGAACAGCCTCAGGCATCTATTGAGGGCAAGCCACAGAAAGAGGGGTTTAAAACTGGTGGGAAGGGAGGACCCCATTTTGCCCCTGGGGAGAGAGAAGTGGGTTGGGAGCCTAAACATTCTCCTACCCAAAAACATCCCTCCACTGGTAACTCCTATCCCAATCTCTTGTAAAAGCAGAAGAGCCCAAAAGGTGCTATCCGTGTAATTCCACTGATCACCTGAGGAATAAATGCCCTGTGCTAGGAGGAAGCAGGCAACCAATAGCTCATGCTAGTTCTGCTGTCCTCAGCACAGAAACCCCCCAAGCAATTGGAACCTATTATATTGGTTTGGTGAGGTTAGCCTCTGCAGAACCAGATATGGAGCATGTTAAGGCTGTCCAAATTAATGGCAGGGAATACTTGGGGCAGAGGGATATAGGGGCCCAGATCTCTCTGGTAAAGCAGAGTGTGGCCCCAAAGGCCAGTATATTACCTGGCCAAATGGCAGAGATTGTGGGGTTGGGCGAAAGCAGATTCCTCATACCACTAGCTAAAACCCATGTGGTTTGGGAAGGTTTGGAAAGTGTTTTGACTGTGGGGGTAATAGAACACCTCCTAGTTGACCTGCTCCTTGGTAATGATTTTTTCGTGTAGCTCAGGTTAAAGTATTTGCCTGCAGCAGGAGGGAGTGTTATTCTGGGACCCCCGAGGGAAAGGGTAAAGTCTCAGGAACTGCTGAGAGAATGGGAGAGTCTCCTTGATTCTTCTGCAGCAGTGGGAAGCCACATGCTTCCAGGGGGGAGGGTGGTTGAGACAAGCCCCTGCATTGCAGCTGAAGGCAACACCACCTCAGGAAGGGATGGGGGTGTAACGCCTGCCAGGGAGAGAATTGTCCAGGTTGTTAGCTGCCAGCAGGTCGCAGCTGAACCAGAGGCAAAGCTGGCTCTAGGGAGCATAGAGAAATGTGTCCCAGAGGAGAGCCCAGAGAAGGGGCAGGGATCTCAGAAACCACTGAGGTGGGTGAGGATTCCTGTGACTCTGTAACACAGGGAAGCAGGGTGCTTCCAAGGGTATGTCTACACTACAGGATTAATCCGAATTTAGATAATTCGA
>NW_020671891.1:0-1447 GCF_002925995.2 Terrapene triunguis | reverse complement strand
AAGGGGGAGAATGGTCACCAGATTCCAAAAGACTTCTGAGGAGAAAAGGGCCAGGAAGGAGTCTGATCCTTGCTACATATAGACCTTGTCTATGTGTCTAGAGGGGGAGGGATAGCTCAGGAATAGCTTGTCTAGGGGGGGAGGATCTGGGGCAAAATCAGTACTTGGTCCTGCTAGTGAAGGCAGGGGGCTGGACTTAATGACCTTTCAAGGTCCCTTCCAGTTCTATAAGATAGGTATATCTCCATATATTATTATTTGTCTACACTGGTGGTGACATGCAGGGCCGGCTCCAGGCACCAGCCCACCAAGCATGTGCTTGGGGCGGCGCCTGGAGGGGGGCGGCACGGCGGGGCGCTCCGGCCCGAGAGCGGGGCCGCGACTGGGCTTGCTGCCCTCTCCCGGTGCTCCGGCCGGTCGGGGAGAGCGGGGCCCTGGCCGGGCTCTCCGCCCTGCTCCCGGCACTCTGGCCACCGGGGAGAGTGGAGAGCCCCGGCCGGGCTCTCCGCCCTCCTCCCAGCGCTCTGGCCGCCGGGGGCTCTCTGCCCTCCCCCCGGCGCTCTGGCCGCCGGGAAGAGCGGAGAGCCCCCGCCGGGCTTGCCGCCCTCCTCCCGGCGCTCTGGCCGCCGGGGGCTCTCTGGCCGCCGGGGGGAGAGCGGAGAGCCCCGGCCAGGCTTGCCGCCCTCCCCTGCCGCAATGGGTGGGGGAGGGCGGCCGCTGGCTTTTTTGCCTAGGGCGGCAAAAAAGCCAGAGCCGGCCCTGGTGACATGTAAGGTATATGCAGCTCCACGCTGCAGCAAAAAGCAAGCTGCATCCATACTCCAGTGTGTAGCCACATTCAGTAGTGAAAGGCTCAGGCAGGGGGGATGCAGCAGGCACTACAGTACTAAAAATAACCATGTAGACAGGGGAGGCACAGCTTCAGCATGTAGAGAACCAGGTAGGATATATTCCCTAAGGTTCTGGCATGTCTTTACTCACCTAAGCAGTGCCTCACCATCTACACTGCTATTTAAACCTGTGCTGGGGTGGGTGTAGTGTATGTACTCTACACACCACCATAAGTGTAGACATAGCCCTAATAGGAAATTAATCTTTTTACCTGGTACAGCCAGTTCTTCTCTAACCGGTAAGATTAACCTACAATCAATGAACTAAGTAGTATGGGGGCTTCACTGGCTGGCATGTGGTTTCTGTTCATCCTTGAGAGTTCAAGGCACTGAACCCATAATCAGTATAAGGACTGAGAATTAGAGGATATTACACATACTTTCAGGCAATCGGGTGACACCCAGTATTACCTAGTTAGGTCAAGTATTTAATTATGCTTCTAGTTCTACATTTGTTTTCAGTTTGATACTGATTTAATTATACCAAATTTGAATTCACTATAAAATATCAAAAGCAACAGAGGGTCCTGTGGCACCTTTAAGACTAACAGAAGTAT
>NW_020671890.1:0-5930 GCF_002925995.2 Terrapene triunguis | reverse complement strand
GGACATGCACCCTCCTAAAAGGAAACCTGATAAGGTGGCTGCTAGAGGCCCTCCAGGTAGCATGCAGGGAAAGAAAAAAGGAGACAGACCCCATAAGGGTGGAGGCAGAACCCCCGACCCATGGCGTGGGGAAATTTGGAAGAGGCTTTTAAAATACACCTCTACCCCAATATAACGCAACCTGATATAACACGAATTCGGATATAACGCGGTAAAGCAGTGCTCCAGGGGGGCGGGTCTGCGCGCTCCGGCGGATCAAAGGAAGTTCGATATAACGCGGTTTCACCTATAACACAGTAAGATTTTTTGGCTCCTGAGGACAGCGTTATATCGGGGTAGAGGTGTATGAGCAAAAGGAAACGATAGACCGGCTGCCTACTGCTGAACTTCTAGCGAAATTGGCAGAACGTGAACTGGCCAAGCATCGAGGGAAAAGCGCCAGTGCACCACCGATCGCTGCCCTATAGGGAGGCCGGGCACCCCAGGATCCCCCAATTGTGGCACACACAAACACCGATGAGTGGGGGAGGTTCACGGTTTATGTGAAGTTTGCAGGAGGGGCGTTTGGACAGAATTTACTAGTGGATTCAGATGCCACTTACTCCCTAATTAGTACCCAAAATAAGCACCTGTTTGGACCTCCGGCTGGAGTCAAAACCTTACAGGGATTTAATGAGGCACAAAACATCGTCCCCTTTTGTCCCATATAGTGTGGGGACAAGGAAGAGCCAAGGGCAATTTGGCTTGATGGATGTGGGGGGAGAAGGCATTCTAGGAATAGATGCTCTGAGGGAATTGAGAGTGCTGGTTGATTGTGCTAACAGGGTTTTGTGGGAAATGTCTCCTTGCACCCCATGGGAGCCTGTGGAGATTTCAGCCAGCTATCGAATAGCAGCCCTTAAGTCATCTAAGGAACTAGAATGGCCTGCCTGGCCCCCAGCAGTTTTGGCAATTGCAGAGGAATACCGGGAGGTGTGGGCCAAGAATAAAATAGAATGTGGTCAAATTGATGCAGAAATCCTAGTCACAGGCCCTGATCCTCCACCCCAGAAGCAGTATCAATATCCAAAGGAGGCGGGAGCCAGCCTGAAGGAAACAATTGATGGGCTTCTGAGCCAAGGAGTTTTAGTGGAACAGCCCAGCACTAACAATGCTGCCCTGTGGCCCGTCCTTAAGAGTGATGTTAAAACCTGGAGGCTTGTGGTGGATTTTTGCCCCCTTAACCGGGTGACTCCACCCTATGGCCCCCGTAGTGGCTAAATATCAGGAGGTGATGGCTTCCATTGTAGGAGGGGCCCAGTGGTTTTCAGTTTTAGATTTGGGTCAGTTCCCTCTCTGGGGCTTTTCAACATCTCCATGCAGCCTCTATTGGGACTGGTAATACAACACCGATTCAAATGCCAGCAATATGCAGGTGACACCGAGCTCCTCCTTTCCTTCTCATACGACTACATCACTATCACCAAGAAGGCCTAGTTCCTGGACGGAAAAGCTGGCTGAAATGGAAGCCAAGGAAGACAGAGGTGATGCTGGTGGGCAGAGCAATGCATTTTTAAGAGTTGGCAGCCACGGTGAATCCTTTTTTGACTGAAGCTTCACACCCTCAACTGGGCAATTCAACTCATAGTCTAGGAGTGCTCTTGGATGCCTTGCTGATGCTGAGTTCTCTCATAGCAGCATCTGTGAGTAGTGCTTTCTACCATCTCCGGATGTCTATGAGATTTGTTCTCATCCTGGTGGATGATGACCTGGCCTAAGTTATATAGTCTTTTGTCACTCCTGTCTAGACTGTACCAATGCAATATACCTGAGCAGGGTGCCTTCAGTGCTTATGAAACTCCAACTAGTGCAGAATGCTGCAGAGAGTCTCCTCAGCAACACAGGCCACTGCGAGCACATCAGACCTGCCCTCTGTGCTCTACACTGGCTTCTCAGAGAACATCACATCAAGTATAAGGTCTTGGTCCTTATCTTCCAGGTACTCAATGGCCTGGGGACTCACAGACCCTGAAGTTCCAGCAACTGGACTTCTCTGGCACAATGGGACCCTCGACAGCAGGGGTAAAGCTCATCTGTGCAGGAGTCAGAACTTTCTTGGGGGACCAGACCAAGGCCGTCCCAGGAATTCACTGAGCTCAGTCTCTTACCAAGGAGAAGGTTATGGAGTGAAATGATTGCATTCTATCAGCACTTTTAATGGGGAACAGAAATTTGATAACAGGGAGCTCTTAAAGCTAGCAAGCAAAGCTCTAACAAGAGTCAGTGGCTGGGAGTTGTAGGTGGACAAATTGAGATGAGACAAAGTGGAATTTTTTAACACTGATGGTAACTGACCATTGGAACAATTTAGCAAGGAATGTGGTGTATCTCCATAACTGGCCACGTTTCAATTGAGATGGGATGTTTTCCTCAAAGACCTGCTCTTATTTAAACAGGAATTAATCCAGGGCAGTCCTATGGCCTCTGTGATGCAGGAAGTCAGAGCAGGGTCGTGCCTGGCCATATAATCTACATATCTATATAGAGTCCCCTGCAAGGATAATATTTGTGTGGGCCTCATTCTGGGTCCTTGTCACACCCTGGGTACCACAGTTTGGGTCTGGGAAGGTTCAGAGGAATACAAGAAATTCAAAGCTCAACAGTGCTTGCTACTCAATGTGGCTTTTAAGAAATGAACCGGACTCCCTGTGATTCTTTGTGCACCCCTACTTCTCTCTATATGACACTCCGAGTGTCCTCCAATGCACAAACTGAACCAGTGTGTGTCTGGTGCTTTATATCTATAATTCCATACGCACTGAATTTGGGCTGAACTCTAGCATGTGACTGAAGAGTGGAATGTGTAAGCTCTGTATAAAGAGGAATGTTGGCCACTTACTAAAACTTAGTGAAGAGTTTTGATTGGCCACCTCCCAGTACCAAAAGGCAGGGTAAATGGAAAACCAGGCCCCTAAGACTGACAGGCCCCTGGGGCAATGGGGAGAGGCCAATGCTCCTGGTCAGCCTGATTGACACGGCAGGCAGGCCAATGAAGAAGTCTAAGGGGTGGGGGGGTCTCATCCTCTATGTGAGCTGAGGCTGCCTGGGCCAGAGCGAGGCTGAGCTAAGGAGAGAGCAGGGGACAGAGCTGAGCTGGGAGCAATTCAGTGCTGGGAGCAGAGTGGGAGCGAGGACTCATATCCTTTCAATAGCCAGTTCCACCTGTTCGGTGTATAAACGAGGGAAATTTCCCAAAATATGGGGACCATTCCCCTACTTACACCTGTTTGGAATTCTTCAAAGGACTCTGTGGCACTCTGTACATCAGGGGAACAATCTACACCCCCATGTTCATCCTTATAATATGATAGTGTGGCATCCAATGCAAAGTTTGTCATATTGGGTGTCTTCAGAAGGCTCATGATGCTCTGAGCCTTGTTACTATAAGAAATGTTATAGGTTGTAATTTCATGTATATAGCTATGATGCTGAAAATGTGTCTTCATGGCTTAAAGCAAGCCCAGGCAAAAACTCTCCAAGAGCAGAGGGGCAGTTCACACCTCATCAGGGCATGTATGGGACAAACCCAGCCCAGCCTCACAAGAAGAAAGGACAGTGGACTAGGCAGCAAAAAAGGATCTCTTGGATTCTCGAGTGAGTCACCCGCCCTTCCTTTGGCCAGTTTGGGACTGCAATGAGGTAATGCTCACCTGACTCTGAAGGGAGGGGGCAAAGCCAAGAGGGAAGAAAGGCCATGATAAAAGGGAGAGACATTTGTCCTGCTCTTCCTCTCTCTTCCACCTACATCTACAGACACCACACCAAGTGACTGAATCACTGATCAAAGGGGAGATCCTGACTGAAGAGCAACCAGCCAGCCTGTGGTGAGACAAATCTAAGTTTATAAGGGCATTGAAAGTGTTAAAATCAGCTTAGAATGCGTTTTGGTTTTATTTCATTTGACCAGATCTGACTTGTTGTGCTTTGACTTATAATCACTTAAAATCGATCTTTTTCATTCATAAATGTGTTTGTTTATTCTACCTGAAGTAGTGCGTTTGGTTTGAAGCATGTCAGAGACTCCCCTTGGGATAACAAATCTGGTACATATCAATTTCTTTTTTAGATTGATGAACTCATATAAGCTTGCAACATCCAGGGGGCATAACTGGATACTGAAAGCCGGAGGTTCCTAGGGTTGTGTCTGGGACTGGAGATATTGGCTAGTGTCATTCGGTTCCACACTCCAAGGAGCAGTTTACATGTCAGAATCTGTGTGTGAACATCCCAGGAGTTGGGGTTCTCACAGCAGAGCAGGGTAAGGCTGGCTCCCAGAGTCAAGGCTCCAGATAACACCAGAGGGAAATGTCACAATGTCACAAGTAGCAGTGGAGTTATTCCTTAATCTACAAAGGCAAGAGGAGTGCAACATTGATCTCACAACACGTAGTAGCTACAACACAAGATTGCTTCTGGCATTCACAGAGGTTCTGACCACAATGCAACACCACTTTTGAGCTCGGGAAACAAGCATTGAGTGGTGGGATCACATCATGATGCATGTCTGGGATGATGAGCAGTGGCTGCAGAACTTTTGGATGAGGAAAGCCACATTAATGGGACTTAATGGGGAAGCTGGTTACTCCAGACTGCAACCTGTCTGTTATCTAACCAGTTTGGAGTGGGAAAGTCTACCACTGGACTCATGTTGATGGAAGTCTGAAGGGCCACTAACCGCATCCTGCTCCGAAAGACCATAAGTGTGGGCAATGTGTGTGACAATGTAGATGGCTTTGCACAAATGTGTTTCCTTAACTGTGGAGGGGTGATCGATGCCAATTCTGGCACCAGATCACCTAGCCACCAAGTACATTAATCACAAGGGTCATTTCTCAATGGCTCTCCAGGGGCTTGTGGATCACCGTGGGCATTTCACAGACATTAACGCAGGCTGGTACGGAAAGGTGCATGACACACGCATCTTTTGGAACACTCGGCTGTTCAAGAAGCTGCAAGCAGGGACTTTCTTCCCAGATTAGAAGATCACCATAGGGGAAGTCAAAATACCCATTGTGATCCTGGGACACATTGTGATCCCTGCCTACCCTTTAATGCCATGGCTTATGAAGCCATACACGGGTCAACTTGACAGCAATAACCGGCTGAGCAAGTGCAGAATGACTTTTGTGTGCGCTTTTGGCGGTTTGAAAGCCTGCTGGTGCTGCCTCTATGGGAAGCTGCACCTGGTCAATGACAATATTCTTATGCTTATAGCCGCGTGCTGTATCCTCCATAATATTTGTGAAGGGAAGGGTGAAAGCTTCACTCAGGGCTGGACCGCAGAGGCTCAGGGCTATTAGAGAGGTGCAGCACGGGATCATAAGGATCAGTGATGCCTTGTGGCAGCAATTTGAAGCTGAAAGACACTAATATTTGTTGCTGTGCTCAGGAGTGGAGTGCTTGTAATGCTAGGAGGTGATTGGTGTAGACGATGCAATATATGTTTTAACGTAATTGTATGTTGCTTTGTAGGGCTTTTTTGCTTTCAATTAATAGAATAAAGATTGCTTTCAAACCAACACAATTCTTTTATTAAAAAACAACAACTGGAGGAGAGAGTCAAGCTAAAAAAAAACCCATCAGCAGTGAGGGAGATGAGAGAATGGAAAATGTCAGGAGGAGGAGGGGTCCCAGGATGGCTAAAGATTTGTGTATGCCCACAGATCATATCCAACCATCTCCTTTGAAGTAGAATGCAGTGGGTACTGTACTTCAGCAGGGCCAAACTGCAGAGGGATGGGTGTTGAGTGCCATGGGTAGTGAGAGTCCGCAGTGCTGGTCTATGAGGGGGGAGGAGTGGAATGCCGTGGGTATACACTGGAGCCAGGAGGCTGATAAGAGTGGGTGGGTGGTGTATGGGGCGAGTATGGGAAAGAGTTTTGCAACAGTGG
>NW_020671889.1:0-3061 GCF_002925995.2 Terrapene triunguis | reverse complement strand
GAAGAAAACACTTTCCCCCCGCTCCCAAACGCACCTTCTGTTTTGCATATCTTGGCAATCACGTTTTCAAGGCGCATTGGCCCTAACGGTGGAGACTGTGCGACGTGGAAGCTAATTAGCAAAGCAGGCACACTCTCTACGTAGAAAAATCTGGCTCGCCTTTTACCTTAATCACGACTGGTTTGATCTCATGAAACGCGTGGTGATGCTGTGAGTAAAGAGAGACGGGTTCAAAGAGATCAGCAGGGAGCTAATCACAAAGCAGCGGGTGCTTTCCAGGAGGGGTGGGGGGAAGTAATTAAGAGCAATACAGTTCCGGAGCTTTAAAATAAAGGGCATCAAATCGCCCATAATTCACTCGCTAAGGTGAGCAGCTCCCCAGCATACCTAGTGCACCTTAAGCAACAAGCTACGGGTAGGTTTGTATTACTTGGCCACTGATGCACAAATTGCAGTTCTAATTCTCTCCAGTAGGGGCCAGTGTTTCACAATTCCCCTCTCAGCATTACAATCCCCTGTACAACCCCACTGATCCTGGACCATTCTGGAGTTCGGGAGAGCAGAGATGCTTATCATGGGGTCACGGGATATAGGTCACTGGTATCTCTCCTCGCTCCCCCTGCCTCCGGCATAAAGCTCCATCAGCCTGGGGATGCAATCACAGGGCACCTTCGCAAAGGTTTCACAGGCCTCTTTAGAAACGGGGCTGCTGGCATGAAATGGGCCCACTTCCCACTGTGAGCGCCGATCCTTCCTTAAGCCTAAAGTGATTGCAATGCTCAGGCTGTTTCAAACTAGGCCACGCTGAATGCGTTTGAGCCAAGGCTGACAAGAACGAGGAGAGAAGTGCAAGGAGATTATAAAGCAATCGCCCTTAATTTGGTAATATTGCTGAAGATTGATTCGAATAGCATGGAAGACAAGGAGAATGTTCCTGTCCAAAGATTAAAGATTCTCTGAGTCACATCTCAGAGGCCTGACAGTTGCTTATTCAGGAGAGCTGTCTGCAAAGACAAGACTTCGATACAATTTTCCAGGGCCATTGAAAGTTTGAAAAATAGAGACTTGGTTAGTTTAGCCCAATAAAAAGAAACACGACTGCAGATCGCTGCTAAGAATCCCTGTGCTTTCATATCCGGGATTTTACATCTTGCCAACCTTGCTGCGGCACTGCAGATCTATGCTCGGGAGCAACCTTTGGGTTTCTGGTTTCCCACAAAGGTAGATTATTATTGCACGATGACAGACACAAACAGAGCTAATTAGCCAGCAGCATTTCATTACAGGCCACCATGGAATGCCGGCCCGGCTGCCTTTCATATCCCGTTGCCCAGGGGATCAAAACGCAGAGACCACTGGCTAGTAAGCGTAGAAGAATGGATTAGATACTGCCCCGAATTGTCAACCCCAGCTGTTCAAAGATCATGAGTTGGGCACCCTCAAAAAAATGTGAGCTTGGCTGAAAAAAATAATGAAATATAAAATAAACCAACTGGGCTGCTTTGTATTTGCATTACGGCACTTGAGCCTTTAGTGATCACATTGTCAAGCTTTCTCTCTCCAGCCCGTGTTAAGCAGATCAGACTAGATGATGACCAGTGATCCCTTCTGGCCTTTAAATCTGGCAATGAGAGTTTTGCTGTTGACTTTCACATGGCCGGGATTTCCCGCTAGAACTGAAAAATGCTGTATCCAATTGGAACTGCAGCAGGACTGTAACAGTTTGGTGTGCCCCTTCAAGGGTGTGTGTGTGGGTGTGGGTGAAGACAGCCCTGTTCTGGAGAGGAGCCCAGCGGGCAGCTGCTGGGCATTGACTGACCCAGCTGGACAGAATTTAATGCTTGGGGTTCATGATTCCTAGCTAGGGGCTATACAAATCACTAGCCACTTAGGACCCTCTTGTCCACATTCACTCAGGGAGTTTGTGGTAGAACCAGGAATGGAACTGAGATCTTCTGAATTCTAGCCTAGTGCCTTGATCACAGAACCATCCTTGCTTTGAAGCCAGACTGCTTTGCTGTGTCTGATGATGGGATTTAGGCATTCAAGGCCAGCTCAGCTGGATGTCTCCTGTGAAAAATCCTCTCTGGCTGACTAACGATTGTCTGGGCCTTTCAAGTGCAAACATTAGCTGTTGAGAACTGTCCCACCATCTGTAAAAACCCCGAGCTACAGATCAGTGGGGCTGGTGGATGCTCTCATTGATTAGCTGGGCTCTGATTAACGTGCGGCCGGTGTATGCTTTGTTCTGTAACGTACTTCCAGCGATGCTCATAAACTTTCCTTTGAACAAACCGGAACAGGTGATTGCACCACTATTGTGCTTTGTGTGCCTAAGGGATTCATTTGGGCCTTGTTGTCATAGCAGCTTGTCCCCGTCCCTCGTCCCTCGCTCTTACATATAAGTGGTGCTATTTTCTACTTTCCTGCTTATCATTTGCAAATAAACAAATTCTTATCTCCCCGCCTTGCCCCCAGAGGATTCGCTGTGCCAGTAGCAATATATTCCTGTTTAAAAGGGAGTTAAAAATATGGGTGGCTTTCAGATCCTGAGGACACCCTACACAGATTTGGGAACATCCAAAGACAGGTGCTCATCCCAGTTTTACACTGATCCTGGTGTATCCTGGGACAGGACTTTGGGGCTTGCTCCTGTGCCCATTAAAGTCAATGTCAAAACTCCCATTGATTTAAATAGTGCAGGATCAGATCCTTTGTCAGCAGGGCCGACGAGAGGGGGGGGAAGCCGGTACAAATTACCGGAGCCCGGCGGTCCGGAAGGGGGCCCAGATTCCACCCCCTCTCGTCGGCCCTGTTTAGCCGGTCCGCCCTTGTTGGCGGGCCCAAAATTTTTTTTCCCACCGGGGCCCGAACCCGCTCTTGGCGGCCCTGTTTGTCAGTGACTCCCATTAGCTGTAGTGGGCATTGGATCAAGCCCTAACTTCCAATCTTGGTAGCAGGCAGAAGCCAAATTGGGAATGATCCATGCGTCTTCCCGTCCATTATTCACTTTTATTGCTATTTTGATTGCAGTGGAAGGCCTAAGTGCCAGGCAGAAAAA